>NW_014012686.1:2072-18680 GCF_000611645.1 Monoraphidium neglectum
GGGTGGGGGCTCCAGCTGAGGGCCTCGGGCAGGAGCGGCCGGGCGGAGGGGGCGGGGGACAGAGGCGAGCAGTGTGTTGCAAGGCCCGCCGCCGCCGGCGAGGGTGGAGGGCCTCAGGGGTGCAAGCATGGACAGCGTCCTGCAGACCTTGCCGCCATGCGCTCGTGCAGAGCCACCCCCGCGGCTGTGGCTGATTGACCCCGTTTCTGGCATCCGTAACGGCCCCCCCCCCCACACACGCGCATTCAGTCCCCTTGGCGCCCCTGTGTGCCCCGTCTTGTTCAAGCGGAAACTCACGGCCGACCACAGAGGCGTTCAGGAAGCCCGTCGGTGTCACCGCGCTGCTGACGCCAGCCTGCACAATGCACGACACACACTCTGTCACCGCGCCCGCGCACGTCCATCCCAGCCTGAAGGGGTACGTCGGGCAGGGGAACGGCGCCGGCAACGACGACGTCGTGTCCAGCAGCGTCTGTATCATCTGGCAGAACGCCGGCCCCGTCTGGAGCAGCCTCCGGCCGGGCGCTGCCGCCGCCTGCGACGCGAGCTTCATGCCTGCGGCCCTCATCGCCGCAGCGCGCGCCTTGAGGGCGCCCATGACGCCGAGGGTCGAGTACTCTGGGCTGCAGACGCCGCGATTGTTGGCGATGGCCTCGATGAGGTGCATGCAGGCGGTGATGGCATTTTCGGTTTGGTCTGCCAGGACAATCACCTTGAACTGCCACTGGGCGGTGGGCTGCGTGCGAGTAAGAGTGGTAGGGGTTAATGCAAGGCGCGGGTAAGACTGGGCGGTTTTGGGACGGTGGCAAGAGCCGGCTCAGGGATGCAGCCGCGGCAGACGGGCAGGAGGGGGGACTCGGCGCTGCGCAGCAAACGTTTGTGCGCCTTTTGCATCTACGGCTGCGTCAAAAGTCCTAAGTGAGCAGGCAAGACCCCAGCCTTCGAAACGTGTAGCCAATAATCCCCTTGAAATTTGGGTTGCGCCCAGAGCAGTCTGACCCTTTGGCTGGCTGCTTGCAATCCTGTGCACCCTAGGGTTGGCCCCACCGCCCGGGGGAAAGCCCTAGGTGGTTGGCGCGGCCAGCCTCCGCCACCTCCTGTGAATAACCTGCCCTGCGGGACACTCTAGCCCACACGCATACATGCGAGCATTTGCCCCCCTGCATGCTGATATACGCATGCCCCTCATCACGTAGGCGCAAAAGACTCACCCCGAAAATGCCGTCGGTGCGCAGGCTGGGCGTGGTGGTGCAGTTGATGATGATGACGTCCGTGACAGATGTGAGTGAATTGAACGGGTTTGTCATCGTGGTCGACAGGCCCCGCAGCCACGCCAGGAGTGACGGCACCGCCGCCACTTGCACCGCAGGGTCGCACGCAGCGGTGCCGTACTGGTCGCTCGGCTGAGTCAGCGTGAGGGCGAACTCCGCTGAGCCCGCGAGCGGTGGCGGCGGAGGAGGGGACGGCGGGGGCGGGGGCGGTGGCGGCGGGGACGGCGACGGCGATGTGGATGGCACTGGGGAAGGGGTGGGCGACGCGCCTGGCGATGGGTTTGGTGACGGCGACCCGGACGGAGGCAACGGCGACGGCGACGGGCCCGGCATCGGCGACGTCGATGGGGCAGGTGAGGGGGACAGGGATGGCGACGTCGACGGGGGCGGCGACGGGGACGGGACCGGTGGCTGCTTCGTCTCGACCCAGTTTGAGACGGCGCCGCCGTAGGTCTGGCCGCCGACGACCGTCTCGGTCTCGGCGACGCCGGCGTCCCACAGCGCCACGCCGCCGAAGATTGTCGGGTACCTGGCCACGAGCCGGTCTATGGTGGCCTTGGCCGACGTGATGTTGACATAGCCGCCGCGGGGGGCGACGTAATCGGCGGCCGGGAGGCCAAGCAGCACCTCCACGCCCTGGTTGATGCTGATGTTCTGGGCCCATGTCACCCTGCACAGCGTGTTTGTGTGTGTGTGCGTGAGTGTGTGTGTGTGTGTGTGTCGTGTGTGTGTGTGCGCATGATTGCGTACGTGTTTTAGAGCGTAACAGCACGCATGTGTGCATATCAACATGTGGGTGTGCATGTGTGCATGTGTGCAATTGTGCGCGTTGGAACAGCACCACTCATTCTAAGTGCCAGGCTTCTGTCCGCTGGTGTGAGCGCATCGCAAGCAGCCCAGGGACCACCAACCAGGCGCCGCGCCCAGCCCCCCAGGCGCGCGCGCCCACGTGAACCCCACCAGGATCCAAAGTTGAAGAGCTCCGAGTCTGATGTGCAATTGGCGTTGAAGAACTGCGGCCACAGGTAGTCAAACCACCCCGCCCTCAGCGCGTCGGCGAGCGCGAGGTTTGGGAGCGGGCAGGCCGGGGCCGCGGTGTTGACGTAGCGCCGCGCCCCCGGGTTGAGGGTCAGGCTGGTGTACAGGGACCGCAGCGCATTGGTGAGCGCCGTGTAGCCGGTGCCTGACACCGCCTCTGGCTCTGCCGCCAAGGGGGTGCGCCCGATTGACACCGGGGTCACTGTGCCGCCGATGATTCCGCCGTAGATGGCCGCGAGGGACCCCTCGATATCCAGGTCGATCCCGTCGATCACCGCATCCCCAAACGGCCGCGGCCAGCCCGCCGCGGTGCCGCCCAAGAACATCTGCCAGAGGACGGTCGCAAAAGCGGCCGCCTCTGCGTTGGAGGAGAAGCCCTGGTTGGCGGCGGAGGCGCCGATTGAGAGCAGAATGCGCGTGCCGCGGGCCTGGCAGAGCTTGATGGCCTGGCCGATGTCGGGGCACTGTACTCAGCACAGAGCCAAGTGGGCCGCGAAGGGGTTGGGTGGAAGCAATGTGGGTGGAAGAGAGTTCAGCGCGAGCGGCGGGGGAGTCTGCAGGGACAGACGGCGCCACCTATTGGATTTGTACGGTACGCCGCAGTCCTGCTGACGGGCCCATGTTTTGCAGAGCAGGTAGCAGCTTCAAAAAATATGAACTGAGTCTGTGCAGCAAGAGCCACAGCCGGTCGCAAAGGACTCAAGACACATAGACAAGCAAATCCACGATTAACCCCAAATGCACGCACCTTCAGCAGCTGGCTGGTGGGGAACTGGGGGTCGCCCAGCGACGCAAACGTGGTCCGGCAGTGCTTGGCAAGGCTGAGGTTCGGCAGCGGCTCGCCGTTGGGCCCCTTGCCGGCAAACGGGTCGTTGAAGCTCGACAGGAAGGCAATGTTGATGACGTCATACTTCCCGGTGGCGTTGGCGCAGTAGTAATCCAGATCTTTCTCGACGAAGGTCTGGGGTTGAAGGTGGGGTAGGGGCGAGGGAGGACGCGTGGTGCAACGTTGCAATTCAGCGTGTGAAGGTGGCAGCTGTTGGCAACGTTGCTGTTTCAGAAGAATGTGGTAACGCAGGCAAGAGAGTGGACCGGAGCGAGAGTGCTGGGGCAGGGTTGGCGAGTCCTTGAAGAAGAGAGGGTGCAGGCATGCAGGTGAATGGGCGCCGCCCCAGGGTTGCGCGGCGCCAAACCACCCGCTTCGGTTCGCTCTCCGTTGTGTTCAGGAGGGTGCGGCTGCCCCAACGGATAGTGGGGCAGCTGCCCAGGGTTCAAGCAGAATCCGGCTGGGTGCCCGGCCAGCTGCTGGCTGGTGGAGATCTCACCGTGCCGTACCCTGCAGACAACGCGTTCTGGCCCCTGCAATCGGGCGGATGCGCAGAAAGGGGCCGAGGGTAGTGAGATAGGCGGAGCAGGCGGGCCCGGCGGGCACAGGCAACTCTGCTGGCCAAGCGGTGTCCACCTTCCCCTCAGCTCGCCCCTTCCAAACCAATGTCTCACTCTCGCTTCACTCTTGCATACAGGGCAGCGTCCCTCCACCTGCCACTGCGTAATCTCGCTTCGCCCCGCCACGATTCCCCTCCCCTGCAACAAACGCCGTCCCCTCGCTCGCCCCACATCCCAAACTCGCCCCCCCCCCCCGGCGCCCTACACGGGCACTCCGCCTCCACCCTCTTGCCTGCACCCACCACCAGACCCCACCCGTTTGCCAATCAACTCAACACACAAGCAAGCATGGTGACTGCAGAAACAGGGCAGGGCTCTCACCAGTAAACGACCGTCTTCAGACGGATCTGGGACGTCGGCGGAGACGGCGGCGGAGGCGGTGGTGACGGTGAGGCCTTGGGAGGAGGCGGCGGCGACGGCGGGCCCAGGTTGCCGGCTGCAGGCAGGTGCAGAGGCGGGGAGAGGGTATGAGGGGGCAGCTGCAACAACCTGAGGTGTGCAGCCAGGCGTGAGGCAAACACCATATCATATAATCCCCGGCACAAAATCCACTGGCCTGCAGCCCCACGGATGTTTGCAGCAGTCAGGGCATTGCTTTTAAGCATCTTTGCAAAGGGTTCGCCCCTTTTCGGGCCCGCCTGGTGCCCCCGGGCCGACTCTCAACAGCCAGGCGCATCGCCAGCCTTGCCGTTGCCGTCTGATGGCTGCAGGCGCGGGGAAACCCTCAACAGACAGCGAGCGCTTTGACGGATCACGCCGCCCGGCCGCTGCGCGTCACCCCTGCAGCCTGCCGGTCTGGGCTGGTGGGCGGCCCAGTGCTGCAGCGACGGGCCACCAGCCGCGGCAGGCGTGAACACAAACACACACTCACACTCACACTCACACTCACACTCACACTCTCTCTCACACACATACACACACACGCGCGCCCGCGCGCGCACGCACACACACACACGCATGCACGCATCGATGCACACAAATACACACATACACACACATGCACACACACACACACGTACACACACACACACACACAAAACGCCACAAGACGCGCCTGCCCACTCAATGCTGCAAGCTGCATGCATGAGCGCCCTCACCCCCACCCCCCCCCAGCGCCCACTCACGGAAGCTGAAGCACGCGCTGAAGACCTCCTGCAGATACGGCGCCGTCGCCGACATCCCGCACACCGCCGTCACCGACGACACCGCCAGCAGCGGGTGGTACCCGACGGGCCCGCCCGCGTCCGTCTTCGGGCCCCAGCTGACCACGCCGCTGGTCAGCGCGTTGGGGTCGCCGCACGTCAGGTAGCGGCCCGTGTTCGTGATGAACAGCAGGCCGACGACGAATATGCCGTTCTGGGAGTTGTAGGCAGCCATCACCGTGATGTACTCGCCGATTGCCATCACGACCTCCTCCTTCCTGCAGCTGGGGCACGCCGCGCACGCCTGGCCGTCTGCGCCGACGCTGCTGACATAGCTGAAGGATGCGATGTTGAGCGTCCTGGTGTCGGTGTAGCACGTCACTTTCGTCACCCGCGCGACGCCCAGGCACGCCGGCTGCGACAGCAGCGCTTTCGGCATATCCCCCGCCACATCAGCTTTGGCATTTGCGGCCGCCTGCAGCGACGCCGCGTTGGCGACCGCGGCCCGGACGCCGGCAGGCGCGGCCCCGCCGGCCGCCGCGCCGCCGGGCTGCTGCGTCAGTGACGGGGACACGTAGGCGGTCCCGTTGGCGCCGCCGATCGCAGAGCGCACCTCGCGGGCGGACGCCACGTCGAGCGCCTCGCCCTCGGGCACCTTGAGGCGCAGCGCTTTGAACGCCTCCCCAAGGCTGACAATGCTGGCGGCGGGGTCTGTAGGGGGCGGCGGGCAGGCCGCCGCTTCTTGGGTGAGGCGTCGCGATGCAGCGGCGGTGGGGATGTTGTGGTGCGCGGCGGTGGTGGCGCCTGCGCCGGCGTCTTGGTCCGCCACGGGCGCGTCGGGCGGCGGAGGCGGTGGCGGTGGGAACCGCGGCGGAGGCGGCGATGACGGTGGTCGCGGGTGGGTCGGAGGCGACCCGCTATCACCTGGATGATATGAGGTTGAGGACCAAAAAGGATTGACGCTCGAAACAGTTCCTCAGACGGCCACATCAGAGCGGTCACTGCTGTTGCCACGCAACCAAGGGGCTCATGTCGCACCTGCACACGCCCTGAACATGAGCGATGAAATCATGAGTACAGTAAAGACAGTCGCGGCCCCTCTGGCGAAGCAGGACGGAGCCATCCTGCTGGTGAGTTCCTGGGAGACACCCGTCCGATCACGGGTGATCGCGGTCTATAATGCTTCTTATACTCATGCACGTTCCAAATGCGTTACGTCCGCCGTTGAGCGATCTCATTGCTCATGATCGTTCCACAAGCAGTCTCATTGCACAATCGTGCGCGCTGGTTGGTAATCGAAGACATGCACGGTGAAAATTTTGCGGCAGGTTTCTGACTCGACGTGAAGCGTCTGCTGTTGCGTTTGGCGATGAGCACGGCGCGCCCAGCCACTCCCGATGAAGCTCGCGGGTTCCGACGCATCGACGTGGTGGGCGTGCGGGAGGGCGGCGGGCTCCCGACACACACAAGTGAGCAAGCAGGATATTCATTGACAAACGATTTTTATGGACAAGCTCGTCAACAAGTTGCACTTTGAGGCCCTGGCTGCAACTCATGTTGCCATCCTGTGTGGGGTGTGGGAGAGCTGGGACACCAGGCGGCCGGTTGCGGCACCAGGCCTGGCTGACGCAGCACCTTCTTGGGGAGCCAGGATGCCACCTACAGCAACGCACACCAGATGTTGGCGTGCGCATCTGCTCCCACTGGTGGGGCTGCTGGGTTGCCCTTCAGGCATGCACCGCGCCAGCGGTGTAGCTGCGCGCATGCTCGATTCTGGTTGGCATGTTTTGACAATCCAGCACATTTGCGACCGTAGGGAAAAGAGCACACGCATGGGTTCATTGCTGAGACATGCAACGGCTGGTCGGGCTAAACGTCATGCATGCTTTGGGCCCAACCAGGCTTGCAGGGGTGAACAGCGCTGGAGGCATGCGGATCCCGCTACTGTAACCAACAGCTCTTCGCTCAATCGTTGGCTCAAGGGAGAAAACGGCGTGTCAAGCAGGGGTGAAAACCCCATGCACAGGCTGTTGACCCTGCTCAACACGCCCCCACGAATTGAATTGCGCGCTGGCCGTCCCCTCAACACCAAAAGGCTGGAGCGAACCCTCCTGTGTGCGGGTGCGCCACTGCACACATGCTGTTGTCGGGCTGCTTGTAACCCAGCAGTTGGCACGTCAACGTTCCAGCGTTTGCAACAGGGAGCTGCGGCGCAAGGGCGAGGCGTGCGCACTGACCATATTCCTTCGCTATGGCAACGCCCCAGAAGTACCAGGAGTGCTTTGGGGCTCAGGGATGGACACTTTGCCTGATGGCATCCCTGAGCGCTACGCGTGCACGCGTCACTACGCATGAATGCCACCCTCTTGACTCCGACAGATGGGATTGCCCGCACAACAAGGCGCGGCCATGTGACTTGCATGGCCATGCACGCTGCGACAAAGGAAGCCAAAACGCTAATGCTATGCTGCGCTGAAAAGGAGCGACCGTTGGCCCTTTATAACCCTTGTCCTGTCACCCGCTATCCGACAGTGCTGGCTCTCGCACTGGGAGCAGCCGAAGCAGGCTGCTCCTAGGCCAAGTATGGAGCGTCACCAAGTGCGTATAGCACTTGCGGCCCTGGTGCTGGCGGTCTCTGCATCCTCAGACCACCGAGTTTTTGGAGCCTTGTCGCTGGCCCTGTTCTTCCTGGCCGTGGTGCCGGTGGTATCACAGAGACAGGCAGCCGCTGGAACCAGCGGTCGGGCCCGCAGCCCCGCTCCGCATGGCGTCGCCGCTGCTCGCGTCAGTCGCGGCCTGGGGTGCGCCGAGGCCCGCGCATGGTTGGCCCTGCTGCTCTGGCTGGCCCAGCGCCAGGCCTCATTCTGGGCGATCAGCATCCTTTACTTGTTTGTCGTCCTGCTGCCCATCGAGAAGGAGGCAGCTGACGCAAGCATGCAGGCTGAGCGGGAGAGTGCCCCAGATCACTGGGCAGCAGCGGCCCCTGTGCAGAGCGACGCTGGCGAGACGGCCGCCGCAGACCGCGGAGCAGACGCGGATGCGGCCGCCCTGGCCGCTGCGGCTGGCGCAAACCGCACAAAGTGCGAGGCGAGCGCCGCGTTGGGGCAAGCAGGCGGCGGCGCCAGCGGCGCGCCGCTGCGCGGCAAGGACCAATCTGCAGTGCATCATGGCCTGGCGGGCAGCACATCCAGCAGGTGAGGGCGGGGCCGCCAAGCAGCCCTGTGGTTGCGCGCTGCACGCAGGGCCGGAACTGTGCCGCATGCGGGTCCTCGCAGCCCGTGTTGCCGGGCTTGATTGTGGCGCTGTGCTAGCAGCGACAGGGCAGTAGCACGGCCCACGAGTGCATGTGCTTCGCAGTTTCACGATTTGTGAACTTCTATGCAAACCCCAAATCAACAACCTCGCAGGGCCGCCGCAGCAGCAGCGGCTGCTGCCGCCGCGCCCCTGGCCTCATTGCTGGTCGCCCACCGCGGCGCCTGCAAGGGTGCGGCGGCGATCGCTGCCAGCGACCCGGGTGCGGAGTCGCCAGCAGCGGAAGAGGCGGCGGCTTTGCATGACGTTGCAGCATCCGGCGCGGGGGACGAAGAGTCCTGGGCAGATGAGGACGCCGATGTTTTTGAGGACTCTGCATCCTTGCGCCAGGACTCTGCCGCGGTGCTGCTGCCACCGCTGCAGCCCAGGGCACCCCTGGCATACTCGGATAGCGTTGATGCGGGAGAGGGCGCCTCGCCGGGGCCGGCAGAGGTGGCTTCAACGACGGCCTTTCCTGTTGCAGCCGCGGCAGCCGCTAACTGCAGCACAGGCGCTGGGGCGGCTGTTGATAGCTGCGCGGCCGATGTTGCGGCGGCGACAAAAGCAGCAGGGGCAGCTGTGCCGGCCACTGTGGCAGCCCCAACAGCGGAGGCAGGCGGTCTCAGCTCCGCGCCTGACAAGGGCGCCATCCCGCCCGCACCGCCGCTGCTGCCGGCGCTCCTCGACCCGCATCTGCTCACGGCCGCGGGGCCGGCCGCTTTCGAAACTCTCAGGGAGGACGCAGTTGCGCCAACGGACGAGGCAGCAGCGGCCGATGACCCCGTTGCATCTGACGAGGCGCACGACGAGTTTTGGGGGCAGGGAGACGAGGAGATATTTGAGGACTCAGCGCCCCTGCGCCAGGACTCGGCCGCAGTGCTGATGGGGCGGCCGCTGCCGCCGCTCCGGCGGCCGCAGCCCTTTCAGCTGCTGCAGCCCCTCGACAACTCTCCTTGTGACAGCTCGCTTCGGCGCAACGACAGCTCGAGCGGCAGCAACACAGAGGAAGGCGGCGCCCTGGGGCCGAGTGAGCGTGCTCTCGCGGCCGCCGTCCCTGCCGAGGCTTTAGAGGCCGCACTTGCCAGCGGTGGTGGCAGCGTCGTCGGCGGCGGAAACTCAGTCGCAGCATCGGATACAGCTGCACCCGTGGCCGGCCCATCGGTGGCCACAGCAACGGCAGCTGCCTTGGGCGCAGCTGTAGCGAGCGCAGCAGCATGCCATGACGGGGCTGTGCCCGGCGTGGCGCCCGGGGCTGCTCAGCCGGCTTTGCAGATGGTGCCCTCTGCCGCTGAGGACTCCTCTTGCAAGGCAGCATCGCTCGCCGTGCAAGGAGGGGTGGAGGACCAGGGGCAGGCCCCGCCGCCAGCACCGGCGCCGCTAGATCTGCACCGCCGCGCGGCCACGGCGCCAGGTGGCGCTGAAGCGGACAAGCTGGTGGCGGCTGCCAACAAGGCGGGCGCGTTGGATGAGCCCGTTGTGTCCGAAGAGGCATGTGATGAGTTTTGGGGGGAGAGAGATGAGGAGATATTTGCGGACTCTGCGAATCTGCGCAAGGACTCGGCCGCAGTATTGATGGAGCGGCCGCTGCCGCCTCTGCCGACACTGCGGCCCCTGCAGCACCTTGAACCCCTGGACGACTCGGATGGCAGCGAAGCAGGCGACGGCACGCCGTCGCCGGCGACCGTCGAGGTCGCGTCGGCGCGGCTCCGCGCCGCGCCAGACGCGGACGCCGCGCCGCCCGCGCCGCCGCTGCTGCCGGCCGGTTTGGTCGCTGAGCTGCTGGGCGCAGATGCGGCATCCGAGCCTGGTGGCGACAGCCAAGACGAGAGAGACGGCGCTGCAGCCACATCTGCAGCTGCGCCCCCGACAGGCAGTCAGTCTGCGCCGGGCGACGCTTTGGGCACGGACGCCTGCTTTGGCGATGATAAGCTCATCTTGCAGCAGCAGCAGCAGCAGCAGCAGCAGCAGCAGCAGCAGCAGCAGCAGCAGCAGCAGCAGCAGCAGCAGCAGCAGCAGCAACAACAACAGCAGGAGGAGATGGCAGGCGGCTCCACGCCCCAGGCGTCTGCGGCGCCGGGCGCCGCGCTCGCAGGCGCCGTTGGTGCTGGCGCTGCAGCGGGCGCGGCGCACGGGCGGCCGCACGCCGCTGAGTCCACGTTTCGTGTGTCAGAGGCCGGCGGGGACCAGGTGTCAGCGGTCGAGCTGCCTGCGGCCGCGGGCGCAACACCGCCATCCGACCCTGCCGCCTCAGGCGCCTTGCCGCCTGCGGCGGCTGGGGCCGGCGTGGGCACGGCGCGCAGCTTAGAGGCTGGCAAGGGCGAGCCAGGGCGGGCCCTGGCCTCTGCACTGGGCCCGGCGGGCGCAGACGCCTTGGGGATGGCCGCCGCAGAGGAGCGCAGCGAGGTGGCCGTTGGCGCAGGGTCTGCTAGGTGGGTGGGCTGCATCAGCTGGCTGACAGACCCTTGTTGGATGGGTTGTGGGGCGTGCTGTGCGCGGCGACAGCCCCGCGGGGCTGCGCCAGCCATGTATGACCCGTCAGGCATTTCACATGCATTTCGCGCCGCCAGCTTCACCTCTCTTGCGCACGCAACGTCTCCCTCCCTCCCGCTTCTCACTCTTGAACGGAACCCGCGTCTGCGACGCACCCACCCCTCCCCCATTTATTGCGTTTCGCAGCAGCTCGGCAGCGGGCGCCGCGGACGACGACCCTGGTGCCCCTTGGCAACAGAACGTCGGTTTTGCCCTGGCACCAGCCGCCGACGCCGTCGCCGCAGGCGCAGGTGCAAGCCACCAGCGGGAGGCGGCGGCGGCGGCTGCTGGGGCGGCCGACGGCTGGAGTCAGGATCAGTCTCCTCAGTCTCTCGCCCCTTCAGACGGCAGGACCGGGCATGGCAGCCAGCCACCAGCTCCACAGCAGGCGAGCCAGGGCCCGCCGCCGCCCCCCCTGCCGGCCAGCGAGGGGCCACCCCTCCCCTGGCCGCCGTTTGCACCGGCACAGGCTGCCGCGCCGGTGCCCGGGCCACGGCCGCCGGCGCCGGCGCTGTTGCTGCCGCCGGCGCTGCTGAACTCGCACCGCCGCTCGTCTGTGGGGGCGGCTGCGCTGGGCGCAGGCGGCCTGGGGGTCGCCGCTGCTGCCGCTGTCGCAGAGCACGAGGAAGAGGAGGATGTGCAGCAAGAGGGCTGGCTCCAGGGTGGGGGGGCAGGCGAGCAGACGCAGCAGCAACGGCGGCATCAAGGTGTTGAGACTGAGGAGCAGCAGCCGCAGCATGTGCAGGAGCAGGAGCCGCAGCAGGAGCGGCAGCAGCCGCAGCAGCAGCAGCAGCAGCAGGAGCCAAAGGAGGAGCAAGAGGTGGTGCACGAGCCGGCTGTTCTGCCATTCGATTGTGCCCCTCTACCACCTGTCGGCGTCTCTGCTCACGAGACATCCCAGCGTGCGCCAGGTGGGCCGGCGGCAGCGGGCAGCGCGCCCTCGCCCCCGGCTCCGCCCGGGCCGGCAGACGGCGGCCCCGGCGCGACGTCACCGCAGCGAGCATTGCCGGCCGCATCTGCGGCGCAGCGCCTCGGGGATTCGGCGCTGCTGCCGCCGCCGCCGCCGCAGCAGCAGCAGCAGCAGCAGCAGCAGCAGCAGCAGCAGCCACGGTCAGGGGTGCACCGCTACCTTGATGCACCACGGCCCGGCCGCATCCTGGGGGCGGACCAGCAGCCGGAGGACGTGGCGTGGAAACACTGGCAGCCGCCTCAGGAGCAGCAAGGAGACGGGCAGCAGCAGGGGCAGGACCAGCAGCAGCAGCAGCGGCAGCAGCAGCAGCAGCAGCAGCAGCAGCCCGAGCGTGGACACGCTGAGGGCGAGGACAGGAGACCCGCAGATGCGCCCCCAGCGCACGCGCAGGCGCCACGCAGCCGCGAGCTGGCACCGCCGCTTGCACCTCCTCTGCTGCCGGCGCCGCCGCAGCTGCACAAGCGCGCAGCCGCGGCTCCGCCAGTGGGCACGGATCCTCCTCGGTTGCGGCCAAGCCCTGACGGGCTGCCCGCCCCTGCAGTGGGCGCGGCCAGCGGCGACGGGTGGTTGCCCCTGCAGGACTCCCGCGCTGCAGCACCGGCGCCGAGCCCGCGCCCTGCAGAGCCTGCCTCCACGATGCGGCCGCTTGGGTCGCCACTACCGCGCGCGCTGCCGCAGCCGCACGCAGGCGCAGGCTGGACGGCGGGCGGCAGCCCGCGGGCCGAGTCTGTCGGCAGCTGGTCTGATGACGACGCCGCCTTCTCCATCGACCAGCACAGCTGCTGGAGCGACTCTGAGGCTTCAGTCGCGCTCGGCGCTGCCACAGGCGCCGCTGCCGCTGCGCAACAACAACAGCAGCAGCAGCAGCAGCAGCAGCAGCAGCAGCAGCCGTACAGTCGTGCCCGGGGGTCGTTCGCATTCCGCGCCCCGGCCGCCGCGGCCGCTGCGGACGGCAGCCGCCCTGCGCCCTATTCGCCAGCCCTCAACCCCAGCAACAGCAGGGGCTCCTGGCCTGCCGCAGGGCTGGAGGGCGGGGCCGCCGCTTCGTCGGGCGACCGTCTCGGCGCCGCGCGGCAACTGGCTGCGTCCGCCCCTGCCGCAGCCGCCTCGCCCGTGCCCGTGCCCGTGCCCGTGCACGCGGCCGCACGCGCCGCGCATGCGCCCGCCGCGGCCCGCACGGGCGCGTCCTCCCCCTCCCCGACGCCCTCGCCCGGCGGCCCCGGCCGCCCGCGCTCGCGGTCGGCCAGCGACCGCTTTGCCGACCCTCCGGAGGTCAACGTGGCGGACGTCCCGCGGCTCGCCGGCAACGTGTGCGTCGCGGAGCGCGTGCGCGCGTTTGACCGGCGCTACTGCTATTCTGACCCCCCCGTCGTCGGCATCAGTGACCTCCCCCAGCTGAAGCCGCTATCCACTGCGCGCTGCAGCAGCGCGCGGAGCTCTGTTGATAGTGACCACAGCGGCGGCGGCCCGGGCGCGGGCGCGCACGCGAGCGCGCCGCTGCCCTGGAGCGTGAGCACGAGCTCGCGCGTGCAGCTGCGGCAGCCGGCCGGCCCGTCGCCGGGCGCGGCGCGGCCGCGCGTCTCTCCGCTGCCGTCGCCGATGGAGTCGCCGCTGGCGCGGCGGCTGCAGGACAGGTCGGTCAGCGGGCGGCCCAGGGGCCTGGACCGCCTGAACGCCCTGATCGCCGCGGCCCGCGACGCGGAAACGCAGGCCAGGGCCGCCGTGGCGGCGGCGTCCTCAGCCGCGTCGGGGTCCCGCGTGACGCTGCCCGGCCAGTCGCCGCCGGGCCACATGTCTGCGCCCGCGGCTGTCGGCTTTGGCGCGCCCCGGCGCGCGCCCCGCTGACGACGGCAGAGGCCGCAGTGCGAGCCGCGGCGTGTGCGTTGTTGCCGCCAGTGTCGCCGCTGCTGGAAGCCGGCGGGGCGCGCACGCCACATGGCAGGGGCGGCGTGTGGCGGCGTGTTTGTGCGCGCTGCGTCTGTATCACCTCGAATCCGCAAGGGCACGGTGGCTGGCGGCGGCGAGCACGGTGTCTCTGAATTTACACCTTCTGGCAGCCTCGGCCGGGATGCGGGGTGCCCGAGCCGTGAGGTGCATAAGGGCACCCTCCGGGCTGCGCCTGGACCGCCCGCTTTGCGCCCTTTGAAAATGGATTGGTCGGGCTGCATTTCAGCCTCGTTTCCCGGGTATTGAACGCCTACACCGCAAACCCTTCATGCATGAAACATGAGCCGATACTTCTGCTTGATGCCCTCGTTGGCTGCCGCCCGCCTCGGTCAACTGACCGCTGTCTGTCATTTTGAACTAGAAAAAAAGTGAACCAGCCGCGCGGCAGCCTTACGGCTATCGAATGCGTGCGCACCGGGCCACGCTTGCACACCACGACTCGGCTACGGCCGTGGCCCGCCCGCCATTCCAGGACGGCCCGTGGCTTCTGACCCCACCCTCAGCGGTCTGTGCCTGGGCGCTGCTGCTGCTGCAGCAGCAGCCTTTAGGCCCAGAACTTTGAGGGGTATATGTTGTGCATCACGTATGCAAGCTGTGCCTGCCGTTGGCGGTGTTGTGTTCGCGCAGCCTCGCGTCGCGCACGCGCTTGGCACTTCTGCATTGACCACCATTAAATCGCGTTTGACTGGCAGCAGGGCCTTGCGCCAGAAGGAAAACAGGCACGGGCATATCTGTTGTAAGCCAAGGAATGGCTGGAAGTTTTCTGGGCCTTGTGGTGGCCGACAAAGCCAGAGAGCGGTCTCTTTTCGCATGTGACCGTGATATGGGTTGTTGGGCTGCAAGGGGAGCTGTCGACACTGCAAGAGGAGGCCTGCATAGATGACGTGATGCAGTACTGAGCAGTTATCATAATGTGGCGGCAGTTCGCCGTGTTTCAGGGTGGCCGCGTGCTGCACATCAGCATGTCAGGTGCCAGGTGCATTACGGTAGTGCACGGCCAGCACGCTCAATGACGTGCTGCGACACACCCATGTCTTGGCTCATTGCCACCCGCCGCTCTTGGTGCAAGCATATATCACTTTACATGTGTACGCTAATGCATCCAGCAACCTCGTAGGCCAACCTAGGGCCGAGTGATCAGAGGGGTATGGCAGGACTGGCGGAGCAGTGGTTCCGGATAGCGGACGAAGACCATGATGGAAAGATATCTGGTGGAGAGGCCGTGAGGTTCTTCACTCGGTCCGGCCTGCCGAAGGATGTGCTGGGACAGGTGAGTTGATGTGGACGTTGTGCTTCAGCGGACAACAGCAGCGATCGTGCGTCTACAAGCAATCAATGCTGCGTCATTGGGTTGACGGCCTTGATCCGATCGGCGCCGCGCGCTGCGTCGACGCTCGCCTGCGCCCTGGGTGCGCTGCTGCTGCGCTTGCAGATCTGGGACCTTGCGTCTGGGGGCGGCCCTGCCCTTAATCAGCTGCAATTCAATGCGTCGATGAGGCTGGTGGCACTGGCACAGGTGGGCTTTCTTTGGCAGCGCACCGCGCAGCCCTGAAGGTTGAACGCAAGCTAGGCAGGGCATCTCCCCTCCATTGGGAGCGGCACTGCGTTCATCCACATGTGCATGGGCCAATGGGCAACTGCAGTCGTGCAAGCACGGCAGCCCCATGCCTACATCATCTGCCTTCCTGCGACGCGTTTTTTTCAAACAGGCCCGCGGCGGCCGCCTCGCGCCCGATGAGGCGCGCACTGTCGCCATGGGTGGTGGCCCGCAGCTGCCGCTCCCGCATATGGCCGGCCTCCAGCCGGGGGCCCCGCTGGCGGGGCCGGGCGCCGGCGCCTACACGCTACAGGTTACCGGCTCCGCGCCATCCCCGGGTTACACGCCCCAGATCACCGGCGGTTACGCCCCGCAGCTGACGGGCACCAGCTCCTATCCACCGCTGATGCCGGGCGCGCGGCCCCCGATTCCGGCCGGGCCCGGGTATGCGCAGCAGCCCCCCGGCGGCGCCCCGCCGCCGCGGCCAGGCTTCCCCCCGCAGCCAACGGGCGGGTACACGCCGCAAATAACCGGCTACGCGCCGCAGCCGACCAGCGGCTACGTGCCGCAGCCCACCGGCGGCTACGCGCCGCAGCCCACTGGCGCGCCGCCGCCGCAGCCGCCGGCCGGGTACCTGGCGCCGCAGGTCACCGGCGGCGCAGGCATCACCCCAGGCGGTTACGTGCCGCAAGTGACGGGGTGGCCGCCCGTCAGCGCGGAGGACATGTCGCGGTACCGCGCCCAGTTTTCTCAGCTGGACCGCGACGGTGACGGCCTCGTGCAGGTGCGTGCGCACGCGCGCGCAGGCGTGTGTGTGTGTGTGTGTGTGTGTGTGTGTGTGTGTGTGTGTGTGTGTGTGTGTGTGTGCGTGAGTGTGTGTGTATGCGCGTTGTGGGGGTGGGAGGCGGGGATGGAGGTCTGCCCCCGCTCGGCATCACAGTATGCTGGCCGCCACGAGCGGGCCGCGGCGCACGCGCTGGCCGCAAGCCCCACGAGTTGGGGCGGGCGTCCCTGCGGGGCTCCCAATGGCCGCGGGTCCCAGGGCTTCGCGTCCTTTGGGGGCATGGGAAGGCGAACTTCGACTGATCCCTGTGCGGCCCAGCTTCAAACCCACGCAGCCACATCTGCCTTGCAAAACACACACACCCACACACATACACACACACATATACATCAACAGCACGCGCACACACAACTACGTACACAAACCACTCACATCTGTGAACAACACTGCGCATACAAAACCCTCATGTTTGCGCTCATATACACACACTCGCGGCCCCAGGGTTCGGACTGCTTCGGCGCCTTCATGCAGTCCGGCCTGGACAAGCGCGTCCTCAAGGCCATTTGGGACGCCGTCGCCGGCGCGTCTGGCTCCCTGAATGCGGAGCAGTTCGTCAAAGCGGTATACCTCATCGACTGCGCCAAGCGCGGCGT
>NW_014012685.1:0-3640 GCF_000611645.1 Monoraphidium neglectum
CCAGTCTCCCAACCCCCGCCCACCTCGTCCATCAGACCGTAGAACCCCTGGTCAGAGTCCGTGCAGCCGCCAAAGCAGTCCTGCTCCCCGCCCAGCATGAACGCGCCGTGGGGGTCCAGGGGCGCCGTCTTCCCGGTGTATGCGCTGGCGGCGATGAGGCCGTCCCAGTAGATCTCGGTCAGCCCGTTGTCCGCCGCGGTCCACGTCACCGCCAGGTGGTGCCACTTGCCGTCCCGCTCCGTGAACCTGCGCGGCGGCCGCAGCGGCGAGGGAGCACGGGCGAGGGGAGCAGGAGGAATGGGTGCAGCCCCAGGATGGCGCCGCCGCTGCATCGCTGGGCGTGCTTTATTGGAGCACGGACAGCCGCTCAAGAGCCACCCGTTGTCTGGCACAACAGCCAGGTGCAACTCAAGGGCAACTCAAGGGCCACGCCTGCGCGCCCACCGGGCTCCGGCTCGCCCCCGAAACCCCGCGCCGCCCAGCGCCCACTTTGCGGTGGCGTCGTGGCCGGTGACGTTGATGTAGCTGGAGTGGCATGACTCGTTCTTCGGGTCAGGCTGCAGGTCGATGTAGTGGAAGTCGTGGCAGGCCAGGAGGTTCCTGGGGTCAAAGATCACAAAGTGGTTGAAGTCTGCCACGCGCGTGTCATGGTCTGTCGCCTTGCTGTCCTTGGAATAGGACATGATGGTCCCTGGGGGCGGGATTGCGCACGTTCAGTGGTGGTGGTGGTCGTGGTGGCGTTGATGGGCGTGCGTGTGGGTGTGGGGGGAGGGGATGGGGGTGAGCGCTGTGCGCAGGGCGCATGGGCAGGCGCTTGCTCTTCCGGTGTGAAGAAATGTGTGCTTATGCTGCCGCCACAATGGGAGCGCCTGGGGGGAGTTTCTGCTGCACTACCAAGATCCAACCCCCTGGAAGTAGACTCATCAGGTGTGCTGCCGTCGGCTGCCATGCGGCTGATGCGGTGGTTCAAAGCCTGTACGGTCAGCCGCTGGCAGTCCGCGGCAGCTGCTTGCGGCGTTCGCTTGTGCGGACGTCGCACGCAGCTGCCCCGGTTTCTCAGTGTGTGAGCGCCCCAGCCACCAGCACCACGCCGCCGCCAAAACTGCAATGCCTTGCCCCACATTCGCGCCCCCACAGCTCCCCCCGCTGCTGCTTGTCAGAGTGTCGCCAACGCAAGCCACGCCAGTCTGCTTCTGCACGTAGCACGCTGCCGCTGCACGCCAGATCGCAAATTCCCACTCTGTTTGCTCCCAGCGGCTTGCTCGCTGCTGGCATGCACCACCAAGCGCCAGAGCAGCGCGCCATACAAGGTGCCCGCGACAGTCCAGCGGCTGCAGACCCGTGCCGATCCCGATCCCCCAGGCCTGCCCGAGGCTCCGCGTCCCTGCCACGTAATTGGTGCTCCGCTGGCAGCGGCCAACCCATCTGCTGCGACGCTCTGCTGGCCTTGTGTCCCGCCTTCGCCAACGCCGACGCCCTTGGCGAGACCCCCTGGCTCAAGCCCCCCTGCCTGGCCCGCCGGGCCACCGTCAACCCCCGCCGCGCCCCTTTCTGAAGCCCAGCGCGCCCAGGAGGTCGCTGCGCCCCCCGCGCACCAGAGTGGCAGAAGTCCGAGGAGCTGATCCAGGCCTCAAACGTGAGCGCCGTGCTGGGAAAGTCCTGTGACAAAGCCGGAATTAGGGTGTGCAAGGTCAGAACCAGACAGCACACGCCGCGCCTCGGCGTTTGCCGCAGCCGTCCCCGTGCTGCAAAAGCAATCAAAATCTGGAAGTGTGCGCTGATGGCGACCTCGGGACGAGGGGCAAGCACTGGCGCGTGCATGCATCCACCACAGCAGCAGCAGCAGCACTGCGGCAGGAGCGGAGCGCTGCGCGCCTTCATGTCCTTCTTCAGGATGATGTGGTCCCTGAAAAGCAGGGCATGCCCAGCTGCTCCCGGTGCAGATACGCGCACACCGTCGCCTGAACGTTTGAGAGGACGCGGCATCATGGGACACAGCCCTCCTCCTTGGGAGCCCACCAACGCAACCTTACCGCCGCGCGGGCAATCAAATACAGCTATTAACCCAGCTAAGAGTGGTATCATCCCCCGCGCGCGGCCCGAGCGCGCGTCCAGCGTGCTAACCATGCTCACCAGACACCCTCACAGCCTGCAGGCACCCCAGAAGCAGCAGGAGCACTACTGAACCTCTCATTCCTCCCATTTTTGCTCTAACGCCCCTGCACACTACGCGCGCGGGCGTGAGGCTATGCAGCGGAACCCCTTCTAAGCCGAGGTGCCCTTGAGCCGGCTGAGCGAGCCTAGAGTTCCATTCAGGGCTATTGCACGTGTGTAAGCGAACAGTGTGATGCGTGCAAGGCTGGCAAAGTGCGTCGCGGCAGGTGCATGGGTGCGACATTTGCGCAGCGCCGCACTGGTGTCAAATGATCAAAAGCAGCAACCCCCACACCATTCGGCCCAATGTGACTCCTGCCATTAAAAAATCGAGCATCAGGAGTTACACACACAACGTCAAGGCGTGGCTGCGCCCTGACCTGCATGGGCCAAAACAAGAATTCGCAGCGCAGCTGCGTCGGGGCCCGTGTGGCCGCTGACGCCGCAACCTGGGACCAGCGCATTGCACAACCAGCCACCCGAGCCCTCAGGTCGCCGCATCACTTCAGCCAGATGCCCAGCAGGCCGATCACGGCGATCGTGATGAACGCCCCCACCTGCCGCGCGCTCTGCCCGATCACCGCCGCCAGGGGCACCTTGAGGACCGTCATGACGCCGCAGCCGATTGCCAGGCAGCACAGCGTCGAGATCACGGCGCCCAGCATGGGGCTGTTGAGGAAGAACGGGCCCTCGGGGTTGCGCCGCACCCTCTTCTGCTGGAACTGGTACACGCAGTAGATGAAAGTGCTCGCCAGGGGGAAGGACTGGTCGGAAGAAAACAGCACCCTGCGGGTCGGCCGTGCCGATGCATGCGTCGTCGGAGTCGGATCAGTCGAGCAGGTGTGCATGTTGATAGCAAACTGCGGCCTCGAGGCACGAAACCTCACAGGTGGGCATGAGACACGCAGCCTTGACATTATGATCGGTTCTCACTCCTCTCTGCTTTGCTGCGAGCCCTTGATCCTATGTTCACCAAACCACAACCATGTGCGTGCCGCTGCGCGACTTTGCCGATGCCTACTGCCTGATGAGGCCCGACCACATCACCACAGCCGAACCTGTGCCTGAACCCCTGCCCCAATAAGCGCAAGGCTCACCAGAGCGCAAAGGCGCCGAACACAGCACCCTCGTTGATGATGGTCCGCGTGGTCACCGTCGGGTCAAACAGCCCCTTGACCCGGGCAATCAGCGACGGCGCCCCCAGCTCCCGCGCGACGATGCCGCGGCCGCCCCGAATGCCTGGCGGCTGGAAGCCCGTCTTCTGCCGCTGCTTGTAGTGGGTCTGCAGCAGCGTGTCAAAGGCCCCTTCGATCGCCTCGCGGCTGGGCTCGTCCCACTTGTACCGCTGCGGATGGCAAGAAGATGGCGGTGCGCGGGAGACAAGCAGACCCGTGGTGACTCCTGGTTCAGTAAAGCAGCGCCGCTAAACAGCACGAGCAGGCGGGGCGGGGGTGCCCGCCGCGCAGGTAGGACTGCAGCCCTGCAC
>NW_014012685.1:4013-7718 GCF_000611645.1 Monoraphidium neglectum
GGGCGGGGGTGCCCGCCGCGCAGGTAGGACTGCAGCCCTGCACCATCCCCGGTGACCTGCCTGTCAAGCCGGCCCGCCCCCGCCGGCCCTGGGCCCACGACCGCTGCCACGCCTCAGGGCGCTGCGCCTGCAAAGGCACCGCAATGGCGCTGGTGCGGCCCGCGGCTGCGCGGGTGGCGCGCACCTCAAACAGATAGTTCCGCGCATCCTGGATCTCCTCAAAGGACGCCACTTCCTCCACGCCTAGCAACCTAAGAATCCGAGCGCGGTGCGAAGCAGCGGCAGGTTGATCATCCGCGGCCCAGCAGTGGGGTGGGACACGGCTGCCGGGGTGCCGCAGTCGGGCTGCATCCGCCTGCGGCTCGTCTACGGGCACATGTTGCAGCCCAGGCAAGGTGAGTGCTCACCGGTACGGGTTGCTCTCTCGCCGCCGCGGGAAGGGCTTGAGATCGTATGGCGCCTCAGGCCGCTGAGAGGCTGGCTGCTGCTGTTGCTGCTGCTGATCGTCTGCGCCGCCCAGCGCCCCCGCGTCCGCAGCACGGAGCCGCTGCAGCCGTGCCCAGCGAGTGCCAGTGCCCTTTACATGGCTGTGCCTGCAGCGATTTCGATGCGTTGGATGCAGCACACAGATGGATATGCATGCAGCCCGCAGCTGGTGATGCATGCGATCGGACGCGCGTTGCGCAACGCGTTCTGCTGCATCGCATTGGGGCAGAGGAGTGCGCAAGCCAAATCAGAGCGAGCACCAATAAGATGAGGGCTGGCGTGAGCAGCTGCAAGGCAAGCATGATGAATACGTTGCATCTACCACGCATATCACCTGTCATTGAAGGGAGCGAATGGACTCATGCGCGTCCTGCCGGCTGCTGCAGATTGCTGGGCCAGCTGCTGCACGCCATGAAGCAGAGCCATGGCGTTTCGATTACCACCAAAGATACCAATGAGCGCGACCACGCTGTCCCAGGGGCCCGCACAGGGGAGGCACTCAGTGTGACTCCTCCTCTCGACGTGATCGCGAGTCACAATTATCAATATGAATTTGTTTGCTTCGTAGATCCGAGGATAGTGATCAAAACTGATTGTACATCCACGCGCCAACATGCAGTCTTCTTGCCTCCTTGGCTCGCGCATCATCAGGGCCCATCAACCCAGCACAAGGGGGAGAGCAGCACAGGCACGTACTACTGTAACTGTTGCCCACCCGAGAGGCACCGCAGTGGCAGCGGCGGGTGGCGCTATGAACGGGCCCGAACATGAGCGTCCGGCACCACCGATGCGCGGCACCCAATGGCGCCGTGGAGCCCTCTCCTGACAGTCCCTGCACAATGCTGTCGCACCACAGGGGCCATGTTGTACTCATCAAGCAATCAGCAGCAGCCGCTCGGGGGCGCGGGGAGTGGCTGCGCCTGTCCGACAACCGGTGAGCATGCCAAGCGTCAAGGCGTGATGCACACAAGTCTGCTGATCGTGTTTGTCGGAACATCGATTTGTATGCAGGTATCAGTGCTGAGAAGGGGCACAGCACACACGTAAGCACTGCAGCTATCGATTGATATGGCCTGCTCCACTGCAGGTCAACAGGCTGCCCGCAGCGCTGCAGAGCGAGGGCGCCCCAGCAAGTGTGGGGGTCGACGGCAGCAGCAGCAGCAATAGCAGCACCAGCAGTAGCAGCAGCATCGTCGCCTTCAGCGCAGAGGATCTGAAGCAGCAGCTGAGGAGTCAGCTGGAGGGCATTGACAGAGGCATATTTGGGACCACGGTATGTGCAGCGACGCGAGCATAAAGACGGAGGCACAATGCAATGCTGTTGTTCCGTTTGCCCTGCCCTGTATTACTTTCGACAGCTGCTCTTGAAGCTTGCTTGAGAATCAGAATCTCACAAACTCCTTACGGCAAGCGCGCCTGCCAGCTCAGCATCAAAACAGCGCTTTGCCCCTCCCTACCCCGGTCCCCCACCACCCCTCTCGCGGCCGTGGTCAAAAGTCTGCCAAGCGCGAGGCTGTGCTGGCAGTGGTGTCGGCGTTGGAGGCGATCAACCCACTGCCGCAGCCGCTGAAGCACATGGAGCGGCTCGCGGGAGACTGGCGGCTGCTGTACACCACCATCACCATAACAGTGGGGTGACGCGTTCTCGTAATGCTTCGTCCCCTGGTGGTGGGATGACCACTTTGTTGCCGCAGCACGACCTGGCGTGGGCGTATCACAGAGTTTGTTGACCGCAGCACACACAGGCGCAAGACATGAGGACGTTCTGGGCCAGCATGCTGGCGTTGGCGCGAGGCTCTTGGTGGATGACACCTGGGCCACATAAGCTATGCGTCCAAGATGTGAACGTATGTGGAGGCCCGCGACCCCTGACGCCCCTGCACCCGCTCACTGCAGGGCGTGAAGAAGACAAAGCTGGGGTTACGTGAGTTTGTCAAGCTCGGGGACTTCTTACAGCGCATAGACACGCAGCAGCACACGGCGGTGCGTCAGGCCTGCTTAGCAAGCCGAACCCCGTGGGCCTGGATGTCTCCAGGAGCGGGTGATCGCGGGGTCCATGTGACAATTCTACCTCTGATCCTTTGCGCATCGATGGCGCAACCTCGCAGCCCCCGCCTGCTTTTTGATGTGCCCTTGCTCGCCTTTTGATGAGCCAAACGCTGGATGACTTTTGATGCCGCCTGAGCTCCTTTCCTTGACGCACTCACCAAAGCTGTGCCAAGTGAATTTGCAATCACCCCCTGCTGACGCCTGTTGGAACGCACTGCAGAGCAACGAGGTGTCCTTCAGCGTCACAGGCTTCGGCAAGTTCAAGGGCCAGCTCGCCATCACCGCCGCCTACTCCCCCGCCGCGCCGCCGCACGAAGCCAGCCGCGTCGACATCGCCTTCCAGTCGGCCACGCTGGCGCCCGCGGCGCTGGAGCAGCTGTTCCGCGCAAACTACGCGCTCCTGCTCTCCATATTCAACCCCGACGGGTGGCTGGACGTGACGTATGTGGACGACGAGATCAGGATCGGGCGGGACGACAAGGGCAACGTGTTTGTGGTGGAACGCTGCTAAGCGCAGGCGGGGGCTTCCGCGTGGGCTGGGGCGTCCTCACTGTTCTTGAGCCCGCCGCTGGGATGCCGCCGCTGCATGCACGAGTATGTGCCTCAGCGGGGGCGGCCGTGTAACCAGGTGACTACTTGTTAGTTGAAAGGTGAATGAATCATGCTGCACACGTGTGCCAACGACGCTGCGCATGCCAATTTGAGGTGTCCAGCACCAGTGGGTGCTCCATCAGAGGCGCCCGCGCAAATGCAAGTACGCATGGAGCGAGCTCTGCATTACTGCAAGAGTTCCCTCTAATTTGCACCGCGGCATCCGCAAGCAACACATATGGTGTCATGTGATGCTAGTGATGAATCACTACAATTGATACAATACAGACCCCCCATTGCAGCCGGCCGCCACACCCCTAGCAGCCTCGTATCAAGCTCAGCCAGGAGCAACACGGGGCTCTTGTATCACGTGCAACTGACAATTGATTCAGGCTTATTAGTATTCGTAGCAGTGCAAGCGCAACATGCACAAGCTCTCCCTGCAGACCACTACGTCCATGTGATGAGAGTGCTAGGACCTCGGCTGCAATGCTTGCAGGTGCCTAGGCCGAGTCACTGCTCCGCAGCCGTTCCAAACCGCGCCGCCCCTGCAGCCGAGGGGCGCACACGCGCCCGCCC
>NW_014012685.1:8214-12662 GCF_000611645.1 Monoraphidium neglectum
ATTCCACGCGTTGCACATTCCCATTTCACTGCATCAAGTGAAGCGCAATCGACGTCACACCGCTGCCTTTCAGGCCCGGCACCCCTCGCAGGGGGTCGGTCAACGTCGTGGACGGCGGTCTTCGCTCGAAAAGGCCGTCCTCACACGCACATCGCGATGTTTATCGCACAACCTTGTGTCCTGAAAGACGCCTGCAGCGCCCAGCCCCGCGCGGCGTGCAGCCGCCGGCGCCGCCCGGCCGCGCCCGCGGCCGCCCTGCCCGGGACGAGAAAACTGGGGCGTGCGCTGCCGTGCGCACGGCGGGCTCGCCGCCCAGGCCGCGTCGCTGCTCCGCAGCGCGCACAATATTGGTGATAATCATTTACACGCACACAGAAGGTATCACACGCGCGGGCCAAGCACCCCCGGCAAAGTTTGCCGTGTGGCTCTCGATTGCTCCTTGCCCACCGCCGTGAGCTCCGCCGGACCGCCGCCCGGCATCCGAGGTCCCTGGCTGTACAGTGTATGGCGGATCGCGGTCCAGCAGCTAGCAGCGGCGCCCGCGCGCGCCGGCTGCCGTTCCAAAGCGCGCCGCCCCTGCCGCCGAGGGGCGCACATGCGCCCTGCCGCGAGCTGGGTGATCGCGCAGCTGGGGTGCTGAAAAGTACCCAAAATAATTATGGTGAACATCTCAAGTGTCGCTGCGCAGCAACGCGCCCCTGGGAGCCCGGCCCCCGGGCGCACGGCTGCGCACGCCCCAGTTTTCTCGTCCCGGCCGGGGCCGTTCGCCAGGCGGGCGGCGGGGGCGCGCCGAGAGCGGCGGGACTCTGCGTGGATCCCACGAACAGAAAATGTTTCTAATCAAGCTTTATTATGTAGTTGTCTTTGTTTTTGCTGTTCGCGCTGGTGCAGTGGGCAAATGCTCGCCTGTTTCTAGATCAATCGCGCACTGATGCTTGAGCATGTGCCGCGCGTACTTTTTCAACTTGCTTTCTGTGTAGATCTGCCCACAACAACATCCTCGCGATTGCCAGTATCGTTCAGTCAACCCTGACTTGTGCACGCAGCACATAACGAGCCGACACTGCTGCTAGGTGTCTGAGTGTCCCATACGACAATGATTGGCCAAAGACTGCGCTGTCCATGCGCAGCTCTCTGCGCGCAAGCCGATGCAGACGGACACGGTCGCCGGTGCCGACTAGATGCGCTGCTCGCAGCAGATGGCACGGGCGGGTGTGTTCCCGACCGTGGTTGCACCGGTTTATGGATGTGCAGCTATAAATGCTTCGAAAAACATCAAAATGACTGCACCGGCTGCATGGAGGTGCGGGGGGGGGGGGGAGAGTGCGTATAACATGGCGCGCGTTGCTGTCGGTGTACTGACGACCTCCAGGCGAGCGCGAGCGAGCAACGCCCCCTGTTGAAAACTTCGGCTCCTTCCACCCCCCCAAAATATATCAGGCCGTCCCGATTCCGCTGGACCGCGACATTCTTGAGCGCCTGCATGCTAGCAAGATCAGCAGCTGCGCTAACGACGGCGAGGGAGGCGGCCGCAGCATCGGGGGCGGCGGCGGCGAGGAGATGCCGGGGGTTGTTCCCGCAGCCGCTGAGCAGCGGCCACCTCCTGGCAGCAAAAAGAGAGGACACCAGCAGGTGATACAAGCAGGAGGGACCGTGCTGCCATCCCAGGATGATGATTATGTGGTGGACGCCGGCGAAGGCAGTGGCACAAACCCAAAGCTTCCACGCCGGAACAGCAGCAGCCTTGCGCCGACAACTGCGCTGGTGCTTGCGAAAGAAACACGCATGTCACCAGACTGGCTGCAGCAGCTGAAACTGTCTGGCTTGGAGGCTGCGGCAGGAGCACCAGAAGCGGCATCACCAGAAGCAGAGGAAGCAGCGACAGAAGCAGCGACAGAACCAACTGACTCAGAAATGCTCAAATCCTTGCCCAAGCAGCTGGCCTGCCCCCGTGGAAATTTGTGTATCAGCGCCAAGCAGGGCGGCAGCGGTCGCACTCGCCGTGGCAAGTTGACACGCGGAAAGGATCGCGGCATTTGCTGCGGGCGCGGCTGCGCCACCCCCTGGTGCTGCTCAGTGCTGTGCTTTGATGACCACAAGAGCACATGCATGATCTGCCAAAAGGTGAGATGCGCGGGTTAAAAGGCCAGGATGATTTTCCAATTGACTGAGTGGGCAGTATTCAGATGACCGCCAAGTGTGCTTCATCGCCGGAGTTGCTGTCCATTACCTGTTTAATGATTGCGTGAACTCAAGTCAAGTCGTGACGCAAGTAGTGTGCCTCCAATTGCCCCAACTTCATCAGGCCGAGGCGCTTCCGCTGAACGTGGCAACCCTGTCGCGGCTGTACAACGCTCAGAAAGCCGGCGGCGACGTGGACGACGACGAAGGCAGCCCTGCGGAAGTGACCGGCGGCAGCTGCGACAACGGGTCTGGGGTGGCAGCAGTGGCGGTGGGCTTCGCTCCGTCAACTTGGAGGCATGATCTGGAGGTGGCCCTGGCAGCCGCAGAGCGCGGTCACATTAGCCCAATCTGGAAGCTACTCCTGCAGCACCACACCTCGCTGATGGACCGGCCCCTGCCGCTGCCACCGGAGGCACAGCAGCAGGTTGCCGCCCTGGCAAGCCAGGCGCTCACGTGCTGTGCAGCGGCGCTGCGGGTGGCTGGAGGCACGAGAGACAGCGACATGGTCGACGGCGTCATGAGGGTGGCGACAGCCGCCCTGCATGCCGTGCAGTCCTACTGCGCTCTGGATGCGGCTGGTGAGCAACCAATTCATGCGCTCACACCGAGCGCACAAAAATGGATGTCAATTGTCGTGTTCCTTTGCGGCGTCTTGTCTCCGCCTTGCTGTGCTGCTGGACAAGAGGATCCAGGGCGTTCTCACGCCCCCTCTCACCCAGCTGAACTCATCACACACGCCCGTGCAAGCTTAGACGCTGGGACTCGCAACTCACGCTTGGACACACACACGCCTCAACCATACCTGATTTTGCAGATGTTGTGCGGCTGGAGCACGCCGTCGGCCCCCTGGACCCGGAGGTCCAGCTGCGCCTGCGCCTGCGTGCTGCCGCCTCACTGCTGCCCGCGGGCGATGATGCTGGGCCCCTACTGCCGTTGATCAGCGAAGGTGGGAACTAGGCAGGGCGAGCATTTGTTGCGTAGTCTACGCTTATGGGCTTCACCTCAACAAGCCTGTGTTTCTCCTTAATTAAACACATACTCCTACTCACCCCCCCCACCACCACCACCACCACCTTAGAAAATTGCATGCATGCACGTGCACGCACAACCAAACATACGAGCGCGCATGCTCCCTCCCTCCGTTCTCCCACCTTACCTACCTACCTCCTCCCACACACATATCAAGCAAACACCCCACACACATCACACACATCACACACATCACACACATCACACACATCACACACATCACACACATCACACACATCACACACATCACACACATCACACAACAAATCACACACACCACACACTCATGCACGCACGCACGCACGCATGCGCCGGCTCAATTTTGCGCAGTGCGCATCGACATGCTCTGCTGCACCCTCTTGATCCAACGCCCTGAAAATTGCAGGGCCGAAGGATCTTTTGTGGTCAGGCTTGGCGTTACTGGAAGAGAAGCTGGGGCCCGCCGGCCCGTCAGGCGCGTTCGGTGCCACCGCCGCCGTGGGCCTGCGCCTGGTCAGCCCCGCGGCGGCCTGGCTGCAGCCGAGCGTCCCTGGGCAGGTGAAGGCCGTGATGGGCAACGCGCGTGACCACAGGCCCATGGCCGGCCGCCTGGTACGACTGGCGACAGTCACCAACTTGCTGAAGGGCTGCCTACCAATCTGGAGCGCCGGCGCCAGCCGGCACATGATGCGCGTGCTGATGCGGCGGGCCGACTGCTCGGCCACGCAGCACCTGCTGGGCAGTCTGCCCGCGCTGCCGGCCATGGTGGCGGTCCCCCCAGCGGCAGCCAGCCGCAAGGGCGGCAAGCCAGGCATGGCGGATGCCGAGGCCATGCCTGCGTTACCGTTGGCCGAGGCGGCGGTGCCATCACCGCCGCCGCCGCCGCCGCCACAGCAGCAGCAGCAGCAGCAGCAGCAGCGGCGGCAGCAGCAGCAGCAGCAGCAGCAGCAGCAGCAGCAGCAGCAGCAGCAGCAGCCCAATAAGCTACTCGTGTGGCGCAGCCCAGCAGCGACCGAGCCGGGTCTAGCCCCCGTGATCGCGCAGATGGTGGCCGCAACGGCGGAGGCCCACTCCCACGGCATCATCATTGGCGATTTGAAGGGTGAGTTGACGGCTCATTGTTGCATTGTTGAAGCTGCAACCATGTGTGTGCATGTGTGTGTGTGCGTGTGCGTTTGTGTGTGTGCGTGTGTGTGTGTGTGTGTGTGTGTGTGTGTGTGTGTGTGTGTGTGTGTGTGTGTGTGTGTGTGTGTGTG
>NW_014012685.1:13437-19975 GCF_000611645.1 Monoraphidium neglectum
TGTGTGTGTGTGTGTGTGTGTGTGTGTGTGTGTGTGTGTGTGTGTGTGTGTGTGTGTGTGTGTGTGTGTGTGCTTGTGGACGTGAGTGTTTGGCGGGGGACACACGCGTACATTTTTTAGCTTATGTGCCAGTGTGCAACCCTAGGTCCCCAGACGCCTGATTTGGCCGCGAGCAAAGCGCCTTGGTGTGCTCAGTCCGCTGATGCTGCTGCCTGCAGGAGATAACTGGCTGGTGGTCAGGGACGAAGACAGCAAGGTACACGCGCGGCATGAGCATGTCACTGTTTTCGCCGGGAACATCAACTAAAGCGCTGATTGCTGAGAGCGGTGCCTGTTCCTTGCGCAGCGTGTCATGAGCCGCTTCCAAATCAATAACCTTCGGTATGTGCGCGCGCAGGTGCGGCTGCAGGCCGCCGACCACGATGGCTTTGCGGCGCCCTTCTGGCAGGGCAGCATGATGGGGCCAGCCCAGGCCACTTTCATGTCCCCTGAGCGCGCCGCGCTGCCCGTCACGGCGCGTTTCAGCGGCAGCCTCAGCTGGCAGGAGGATATCTATGCGCTTGGCTGCACGGCGCTCGCGCTCGGACTAGGCACCGTGCGCGGCACGCCGCCCCCGTGCCTGGTGCTGCCGGTCGGCGCCGACGCGCCGGACGCCCAGCTCATGCGGGATCTGGTGCTGAACCTCAACGGCGAGCCGCTTGCGGAAGATCTGGAGGCGTTCATTGCGGGCTGCATGCGCCGGGACCCGCAGCGGCGCCCGAGCGCCCAGGAGCTCCTGGCGACGCCGTTTGTGCGCCGCGGCCTGCGGGAGGCGGCGGCGTCTGGCATGTGGGGCGGCATGGCGTCGGCAGTGACAGCCAGCGTCAGAGGCCAGGCGGTTGAGCCCTCATGCAGCAGCGGCAATGCAGGCGGTGGTTGTGTTGCGGCAGCTTCGGGCGGAGGCTACGGCGTTGCAATAGCCACTACAAATAGCAATGCCAGCAGCACAAGCAACATGATTGTGGCAGCAGCAGCAGCACCATCAGACGAAAAGAGCAACGGGAGAGCCGACATGAAAGGCAGGGACGGCAGCTGCAGCGGCGACCAGCGTATTGCGCGCGGTATGCAACTGGCGATGGCGGCGTTGGAGGAGCTTCAGACTGGGTGCTCCAGGATAGCGCAGCGGAAGATTCCAGGCACGGCAAGGGATGCGGTCGTGCTGGGGTCAGCAGTGCAGGAGTTGCATGAAGAGCTGCGTGACCGCGTTGCCCCCACAGCTCGAGACTGCTTTGCCTGGGTACTAACGCGCGGCGGGGAGCTGCCAGCAGTCGACAACGCATTCAACTTTGTGGAAAAATGGAGGCTGGGCGTGTGAAGGGAGCAGGCTGTGTAAAGGAACATGCAAGTTTGGCGGCAGGATTACGCTGTACTTGGTACGATTGCGGGCTGGTACCTCTTTGACCGAATGCACGCACAACACTATGTTGCGCCCAGAATTGCAGACTGGCAAGCAGAGGGCGTTGAAGTTTTGGGGTTTGCACTTGGATGAGTTCACTGTGATTGAGTGGACTTACACTTGCCAAATGACTCAGCAAACCACACTGCAATGCAGCACTGCCTGTGCAGGGACGAGAGGCGTGAGGCTGGCACAAGCATACACGGCTGGCTGAGAGGGATGATAGACTCCACAAACAAAGCGTGCTGCTCTGTGTGCACCATGTGGTAAAATCCAAGCAACCCCAAGAAAGAACTTGGGGTGTTGGACACTGCGTGCATGACGTGCCCTGCTTCACAGCAACAATCTCTCTGCTGCTCACATCGAACAAATCAAGCCAGTCAGCATCAACGCAGTAGGACACCTCAAGCATGGAACAAATTGCAAGAGGCTCTGCGTGGTGAGTGTCGCAGCCGGAAGAAGTGGGGCCAGGGGCGCCCCGCCCTCGCCTGCTGCTGCAGCAGCCGTCGAGCCAGCCGCAGTGTGCCCAACGCATCAGCACGGCAGGCTGCAGCCCTGACGAGCCCCTCTACAGCGCGCCCCTCACAGACTCGCGCAGCTGCTGGACTGCCGCCATCACTGAGGGAGGCCGCTGCTCGAAAGCCCTCATCCTCAGGCGCGCCAGCTCGCTCAACATGAAGTCGATTGCCTCCGCGTCCGACATAGCCGCCTGATGCCCCTGTTTGAGGCAAGGTGGGCGCGGCGCGGGCGGTTTAGAAAGGGTGGAAGCTGCGGGTCAGAACGATGGAAATGGTGGTGGCGACAAGGCGAGGTGATCGTGGTCTGTGAGCAAGCGTATATGAAAACAAGCCCCGCGCTGTCTAAGAGACTACCTCATATGAGGCTTAGTGCCTCCCGCAATTCCTCGCAATTCCATTGCTGGCGTGTGAGCCGTTCCTGTGCATTCCCAGCAACCCCACCGTTTTGCTCCACTACACATGCTGTGGGCTCACCCAGGCGCGCCGCACTGCCTCCTGCCCATAAGACGCCACCGCCACAAGCGGCCCCGCCCAGTAAGTCACGATCATGGCAGCAGCGGCCGTCTCGAAGGCTGTGAGGTGGGCGCGATAACAAAGCATCGGATGTGGAGGTCGTGACGGGTGTCTGATCAGGGCACCAGCAAGGCGCGGGCTGCAAGCAAGCGACTGGCCAGCCACACCAATTCTGGCGGCCTGTCTGCATGCGTCTTTGCAGGCTTCCCACTCATAGCATCTAGCCAAACCCATCCAGCCCGACCCTGCCTGTTTGGACCCCACCCACTTTGCGCGAGCTCGCCCTCCTCAATCTCCTCGGCAAGGCTGTTGACGAGTGTCAGCGTCGGCAGCACCTCGTCGACCGGCGCGTCGCTGAGCGCCTCGTAGGCGGCGTCGGGTGTGGGGTCGGGCAGGAGGTGCCTCACTCGCGCCAGCAGCTCCTCGGCTTCGGCCGCCTTGTTCAGCTCGGGTGTCTGGGATATGCGAAACGCGACGGGCGCGGCCTCGGACAGGCAGGAAGAGACTGTGAGTACGGCCTCTTCAGCCAGCTGTTCTGCGTCGGGCGACGGCTCGGCCGCCTTGCGCACTGCGTCGTGCAGCCCCACAGGTGCCTCCTGCATCCCTGAAATGCGCGACAGCCAGATTATTGATTGAAAGAGTGCAATGGATTGCGGGAGGCACGGGCGCAACGCAAGACATGAGAGGTGACTGTGCGAGCGCGGCGCACGCCTGTGATGTCATCATCGGTCGCGAGTGGTCCAAGGTTTGGGCGCGCGTGCGCGGTTGGTCCAAGGGTGGCAGCAGTTCGTAGCGGAGGCCTGTGGTGGTGTTCCAATATCCAATGCGGTCCTTGAGCGCACCCATTTCGCGCATTCCCAGCCTCTTGCCACCACCCAGCCTAGGGGCCCCTTGCCAGAGCCGCGCGCCAAGCGGCCTTTGAAGCAGGCACTCAACCTGGCACTGCCCGTTGCACACCATTCTTGCAGTCACCTGGCTTCTGCGGCCTTGAGAGCAGGTTCAACGCAGATTACTCAGCTATGATCGCATGCCATCTAGGTTTGCTGCAGTCAAAGATTTTAAAAGCCTGTTGGTGTCAAGGTGACAGCAGCGACGCAGAGCAACGCGCTTTCGCACAGCAGAATCGCACAGCGGCCCCCCTTCGCCCCACTGCCATATCGTAGGCCAGCTATATTCCCTACCACGCTACACAACGCATCAAGTCGCATGCCGCAGCCCCTAGTCCCGCTGCGCAGCATGTCGAGGCAGCCCACCATGCCCAAGTAAATGCAAACCCTGAGGCGGGGACGAGGCAGGGCGGGAGAGCAAGCACACGCCGCAAAAACAGCTGCGGCAGCAAGCCGCCGCCTCGCCACCAGGCGCGCATTGCCGCTGGCATGTGGCAGCTGCCGTGCAGCTGTCACTCGACGGAGTTGCGCAGCAGTTCGATGACCTCCTGCACTGAGGCAGGCCGCGCGTCAAACCCCTGCATCCCAAGGCGCTGCAGCTGGCTGACCATGAAGGCCACCGCCTCTGCGTCCGACATCGCCGCCTCCTGCCGCTGCTCAGTGGATTTGCATGAGAGGTAGGGCGGACGGGTTGCATGAGCGTGAGGGCAGGGGCAACAATGCAAGCTGGGGATGCAGGCAGCGTTCAACGCTGCCTGAAGTCCAGGCGGCGGGGTCGCGCGGGGCGTTTGTCGGCAGCAGAGGCAGATGTGCTCTAGAGCGCCTCCAGATGCGGACGCGCGCCGCCACCTTTCATTCCACTCCGTTGCCGCCACCCTAGCCATGCGCCTCCCTCATACATGCTGTATAGCCCAGCCCGTTTCTGTTAAGAAGCAACGTCTTGGCTGCCCACCTGAGCGCGCAGCACCTCCTCCTGCCCGTAGCCTGCGAGGGCCGCCATGTGCTTGGTCCACTTGTCCACGATGAGGGTGGCGGTGGACTTCTGCATGGCTGCGGCACAGGCGCGAAGGTCGCGGCCATGCACGCTAGTTGCAATGAGCAGCGCGGCTGCGGTGCTTGGTTTGAGAAGCCGGAGCAGCTGGAGGGACAGTCGAAACCACTGCCTTGTAAGTTGCGAGGCCGTCCCAGCCGCGCGCCGTGCCCGAGGGCGCGCACGCAGCGCTCCGACCTGTTCTCGGCGCCACCTACTTGGCATTCTGTCCTCCTGCCTCCTTTCTGCCAGCTCGTGGAGGAGCGTCAGCAAGAGCAGCGCTGTGCTGACAGGCACGGCGCTCAGCGCCTCGTAGGCTGGGGCCGGCCTGGGGTCAGGCCGCATGGTGTCGATGAGGGACATCAGCCGCTCTGCCTGGGGCCCTAGGCTGCTCCTTGATTTGATGGTTTGGAGGGCGGCTGGCATGGCCTCATCGCAGCATAACACCAGGTTGAACACCTCCTCCTCCACTATCTGCGCGCCGTCCGGCGCCCGGCCGAACGCCTTGGCCAGGGCGGGCGCCAAGGGCACCTCGGCCTCCTCCTGCTGCATTGCTGTTCTTGCTGATGTATGAAAAAGAGTTAAGGGTGGGTTAGTTGTTGAAAATCAGGGTGTATGGCTTTTATGCCTGCAATGTTTTGGCAGTAGAAAGAGCCAGCGAAGCAATAGAGACGCGCGCGCACGCGTGTCAATGACATCATCATCGGCGGGTTCCGAGGTTTGGGCGCGCGAGGGTGCGATGGCAGTTGGTGGAGAGATGCCAGCTCTTGGCAATCTGATGACATGCTCACTCTCACTTCATGCTGCTGCACATCCAAGCGACCGCCTCAGCTGCCAGGCAGCCTGCTGGCTGCAGCTTTGTCACATTGAACCTTGGAAGGTGCCAGGGCCCTTGAGCTGTTCTCACAGTTACTTTACTTCTGCGCCAGCACCAAGGAACTTCCAAAGCAAGTTACATAGCTCTCACAGCAGGCTATGTTTGAAATGCACTTCAGCAGTCAGTAAAAGCGCACAGCAGCAACGCGCCCGTGCAACTAAAGTTCGCGGAGCCGCGCCCGGCCCGCGAGCTGCTCCACTGGCCGCCCGCCCGGCAGCGCGCCCGCGATGGCGGCCTAGTCCCATGCATTCGCCAGGGTGGCGCGGCGCAGTGGCGCGCGCCTAGCCCGCCATCTGCCTGACCTTGATGAGCCGCTTGAGGGCCGTGAGCCAGGTGCCGCACTCGTCCCAGTCGCTGGTGGTCAGCTCCACCTGTGCAGGATCGTTTGAAAATTTGAAAGTGCAGGGGCACGAAGGGGCCAGGAGGCTGATGCGGTCATGGACACACTGAGGTGGGTGCAAGCAAACACAGGGCCGCAGCTTCATCGCTAGCGTGCCGGCGTCGCCCCAATCACCAGGAGCAGGCTAGCCACAGCCGCCACGCCGCACCCCAACACACCATGGGCCGCCACCACCACGGGAGCCCCACATCCGCCCGCTGCTGCAGCCCCACAAACCCCTAGCCCGCGCCCCAAAATCACTTTCCCCCGTCGCGCCTGTATCTGGGTGGCCGCGGGGTAGTTGCCGGCGTCCAGCGCGGCGCAGAGCTGCTGCAGCCGCGCGACGACGTGCGCGCTGACCTGGCCCTCGTTGAGCCGCCAGAACAGGGCGCCCAGGCGCTTGCTGTTGTCGTCCATCTCGCGCTTGCGGGCTGTGAGTGGGGGTTGTGGCAAGATTCGTGCAAAATGTGTGTGTGTGTGTGTGTGTGTGTGTGTGTGTGTGTGTGTGTGTGTGTGTGTGTGTGTGTGAGACTGAAGGATGCACACTGGCGTGAGTTTGTGTGGGCGCCATGCATAAGAATGGCAGGGGAGGGGCGCTTTGAAGCTGCCGCGCAAGCCGTTTGAGTGCAGGAACGGTTGCGGAGGCTGCAGCGGCCCGCACCTGGGTTGTTGGCGAGCGGCAGGCACGCGTTGAAGAGGGCGTTGAGGGACGCCAGGACGGCCTTCTGGTCAGCCGGCACCCTCGACACGTCAGCGCTTGCCATGTTGATGTGCGGCGGCGGCCCCGACGGCGCCTGTGGCTGCGGCGGCGCTGCGGCGGCGGCCGGCGGCGCCGCGGCCGCGGGCGCCGCGGCATAGCCGCCGGGGCCGGCCGCGTATCCGCCGGGCGCGGCGGGGAG
>NW_014012684.1:0-869 GCF_000611645.1 Monoraphidium neglectum
ACCCCACGCCAGCCCACCCCGCGCACTCATGCTGGCCGTCTGCCGCCCCCAGAGCAAATCCGTCCTCCGAGGGGTACCCAGCCGGCAGCAGCGTCCCCAGAGGCAGGCCCAGAAGCGACTCCACATCAATCCTCCGCCGCTGCGGCGTCACGCCTGCGCGCAGGGGAGCGCAGCGGGTCGCGGCTTGCTGGGACGCAGGGAGAGGGCGCCACTGCCGCCTGGAAAATCCCCTCTATCGCTCACAAAGCAGTGCTGACTCGTCATGCAGCGTCATGCCCGAAATCATACTATCTGATTGAAACGTGAGCTCCGCTCACCTGCGGATGCAGCAAAGGGCCCCGTCAACAACTGCGTCTCACGCGCGGGGCTGCCAGGATACCCCGCTGCCGCAGCAGCAGCAGCAGCAGCAGCAGCGGCCGCCGCGGCGCCCGCGCTACTGCTGAGCAGCGAGTGTCGGCCAGGAGAGGTAATCCGCACGGGTGGGAGGTAGGCAGCCCGCCCGGGGCTCCAGGAGCCATTCGCGCCGCTGGCCAAGGCGCCCGGCGAGCCCTGCTGCTGCTGCTGCTGCTGCTGCTGCTGCTGCTGCTGCTGCTGCTGCTGTTGCTGCTCCAGCTGCTGCTGCTGCTGCTGGGGCTGCTGCAGCAGCTGCTGCTCCTGCTGCTGCGCCACTTGCTGCTGCGTCACCTGCCACCGCTGCTGCTGTTGCTGCTGCTCCTGCTGTTGCTGCTGCTGCTGCTGTGGCGGCCAACGCTCCGGTGGCTGCTGCTGCGATGCGGGCTCCCGCGCCTGCGGCTCGCGGCGCCCCGGCTCCCTTTCCTGCTGCCGGGCGAGCCGCCGCCCCTGCCCCCGTTCCCGCCCAGCTTCCCGCC
>NW_014012684.1:1425-1999 GCF_000611645.1 Monoraphidium neglectum
CCGCCGCCCCTGCCCCCGTTCCCGCCCAGCTTCCCGCCTCTGCCGCCCCCGCCGTCGCTCCCGCTCCTCTTGCTCCTCATCCTCTGACAGCGCCTCCGCCTCCTCCCCCTCGTCCTCGTCCTCTGTCGTCGCCGCCGCCGCCCCGCTCTGATCCCCGGACCCCGTCATTGGAAGGATGGTCGATGTCGTATGCATCAGGCCCTGCGCCTGCGCCTGCGACAGGGAGCCCACCGGTTCGCCACCAGACGGACCCTCCTGAACACCCTGCTGCTGCTGCTGCTGCTGCTGCTGCTGCTGCTGCTGCTGCTGCTGCTGCTGCTGCTGCTGCTGCTGCTGCTGCTGCTGCTGCTCCTGCTGTTTCTGGTGGTGGTGCTGCTGCAGCGGCCGCGCCGCCTCGCTGCCCGCGTCGGACGCAGCCGCGCTGCCCTCACGCACAAAGCTGCCGCCAGTGACGCGCGGGCTGGACGGCCGGGCCCTCAGGAGGTTGCGCGTCAGGGGCCCCGCCGACGGCGGGCCCTCGCCGTCCCGCCACTGCTCGGGGCGCGGCGCCGCCGCGGCCGGCGGCGAGGCCGGC
>NW_014012684.1:2514-3998 GCF_000611645.1 Monoraphidium neglectum
GGCGGGCCGCGAGCGCCGCCGGGGCTCCCCGTCCGCGGACTGCCTGTGCGCGCCGCCTCCCTGCTCTGCGGACTGCCGCCTCGACGCATCCTCCCCGTCCAGCTGCTGCATGAGGGCCTGCGATGCAAGCAGGTCGCCAGGGTGTCCATTGCGCGCCTTTCGGCAGCACGCATCTCCGCGTAAAGGACATAGCGGCCTTGCCGAGAAGCGCGATAGATGCACTGTGACCTCGCCGCGAGTGAGGGGCGGATGCAAACCCCCCTTCCAACCGCATGCAAACAACCAGGAGCGCCACTGGAATTTTGGCTTGGTCACTCAAACCCCACAGGTTAGCCGGGACGCTTGACCTGCGCGCCCTGCCGCTGCACCACTGCCCAACACCCCACGCGCTGAGCTTTGCGCCCGCTCCCGCCCGCAGCGCCGGCCCCACCGCTAGCGCCGGCGCACCTGCACGGTGCCGCGTATGCATGTGATGACGTCGCCGACGGCGTCCTCGGAGGCGCATCGCATCCGCAGGTCGCGCCGGCCCGCCGTGGTCTCGACCTGAATGTCCAAGCAGTCTGCGCTGCCGGGGTCGCGCGATCGCAGGCTGCTGGGCACCCACTTGATGATGGACGCATATGGGATCTGCTGGATCGCCTGTCAGGGTTGAGGGCGGCGAGGGGGAGGCGCGCGGGGCGGGCGGCGCGGGCGCGCGGCGGGCGGTCAAAGCGCGAGCAGGGGCGCGTTGTTGGCGGGCGGCAGCAGCGTGCGGAGGGGTGGGGAGCCGTTAGATGGCACGTACCTTGCCGCTCTCGTGGTGGAAGGATATTCCATCAATTGTCACCCTCAGCACCACGGGTTGCTCCTTGCCCGTGGGGGCGAGCAATCGCACGCCGAAGGACGACATGCTTACTGATGCTTACACTGAGGCTGGCCGTGCATCTTGAACATAATTTTGTATTACAATTAATCAATTGATGCAGGACTCGCCAAGCCTCTTTTCTAGATCAAGTTCAAAAGGTCATCAACCTTGGCTGATGCTGTGTATACGGTAGCTGTATACATAGCCTATAGCTGCTCCAAACCCCGGCTGTCAGCACCGAATATTTGTTAAGACGGCAGCTATCCCTGAAACAGGCGGGCCCCTGCATCGCAGCGTGGGACGCGTGCGATGGCGCAGCCAGGTTGACTCGTGTGCAGGCTGCTGAGCCTGCACCAGAGCCCGCACCAGCGGTGACAGCATTGGAATCCCCACCCCACCGTTCCACTGCCGTCAGCCGGGCTGGCCGCCCACAGCAGTTCTTCGCTGCGTAGGTGGAGTGCTGAGCCTGCCTCGCGCGTGGCTGTCGCCGCCTCCGCCGAAATGCCTCACAACAGATAGCCCCGGGCCAAGCTGGTTGTCCCCACGGTAAGCGTCATCGATGCTGCACAGCGCATGCGCGGCCGCATGCATATCGGCGGCAGGGCGCTAGACGGCGCCCGCCAGCCGCTGATGCTGGCGG
>NW_014012684.1:4406-12603 GCF_000611645.1 Monoraphidium neglectum
GCGCTAGACGGCGCCCGCCAGCCGCTGATGCTGGCGGTGCTCCGGCTGGCGCACTCCCCTTGGCTAGCGCGCACGCCGGGCGCGGCAGGAGGGCGGCTCGCGGCGCTGCCCTACTCTTTGTGATGCCCGCCGCCTGCAAAGCTCTGCGCCATTGGGACGCACGCGGAGCGGGTGCAGCTTGTGGAGTGGGTGCGGGATGGAAGAGCTGGCAGAGCCCGGGCAAGTTGAACCCCTATGTTGCCCGAAGACGAGGCGCGAAACCCGCACGCGAGCCTGGAGCCCAAACGGACACGTGCATCTGCAGCAAGGATGCCACGCCTAGTCGCAACTTCGGTGGTCGGCGGACTCGAGGCCATCACGGCCTTCCCTTCCCGGTCTAGCCATTTCCAAGAGCCAAGCGCGAACCTGCAGAAAAGCGTGCATCAGAGTTCAGGTGCCGCAGCCGACGGTGATTCGTAATCGTTTGGTGGTGGTGGGCCAGTGTGTGTGTGAACACCGCAGAAGTAGACCAAGAACGGCGCCCCCAACACCCGCAGCGGCAAACGTGCTGATACCTTATGTTAGTCAACATCGCTCAAAGCTACGCTTGAGTTCCACACTTTCCGCATTCCAGACCCTCCACGCAGATTGTCGGACACCCGCCCAAAGTCCGTCGCCTCGCGTGATTATCTTCTTTGTCCCAACCCACGCTCTATCAAACGCTATATCAGCTCCAAATCATTTGCATCGGATTTAGAGTTGCGCCTCGGACCACAGCGACCATCTAGGTCGGAGACCCTCGAGTGTGACAGCTGCGACCAAGTGACTTGACCCAGTGACCGGTGTATCAGAGCGAGCGCTCACGGCGCGGCGTATTTTGGGGGCTGTTGACTGTCAAGATGCGAGTCCTAGTGATATTCGCGCTCCTTGCAGGCGTCGTGCACGCGACCGAGCCTGCACTGCGCCTGAGAACTCCGAACAGGCTGCGTCGCTCAACCAGTGGCCCTGAGCCAACCGGAGACGTCGCACCCAATGGAGCTGCTGTGGCGCCTGCACCGCAAGACACCCCGGCAGCCACAGCTGACGTTGCGGCAGCCAGTGTTGGAGCAGACGGGCTGATTGATGTGCAGCCAACAGGTGCGCATGCATTCTATTGTAATTGGGGTGCTTCAGGTCGCCACATCCACAGGCAGCGTGTGCCCGGGCCGCCAGACCGGCAGCCAGCAGTCCGGGGACCGCCTGGCGGTCACTCGGTCCCTAGGCCGGCAGGTCCTAGCCCAGCCCACCAAGCCCAATCCACACCCCCTCGCCCGGCGTCGCGCGGCCCTGCCCGGCCCCCCTGCACCCCCTGGCCACGCAGCAAACCGCAAGCCCTCGGCCGCAGCCAGGCCTGGCGAATTCGTCGTGCTGTTTGACAGCGCCGTGCAGGAGCCGGCGGCGCTGGCGACCACGTGAGAGGACTTGGCAGGGCGGGGTCTGGGCGCACGCTGCCGCGGGCGAATGGACGCGCACTTGTGCGTTTTGCAAGAGGGCTGCGTACCCGATTCGCGCATGATCGCCTTGCGGGTCGTAAAACAACCGGCCTGGCCCTGAGGTGCGGTATTGGAGATTTGCAGGCCAACTGTTGGTGGCCCAAAGCGCAGCGAGCCCTCGCTTTGCATGCACTGGGTGCGCCCTCACCATCCACTTGCACCCCCAACTCGCCGACGCAGCAGCGATTCCGCACCCTCCTGCCCCCCCCCCTCACGCACGCACACGTACATGCCGCCCTCCCCTCGCAGACTGCAAGCCGCGGTCGCCAAGGCGGTGGCGGCGTCGTCCCCAGGCACAGCCTCCGCTGCGGCCGCCAACCCCTACAGCGTCGTATCTGCTAGCAGCGTCGACCCTACCGCCGCAGCCACCGGCGGATACATTTTCCCCGTCAGGTTTGCCACGATCAAGGTCGATGCCCAGGCCCCTGCGGGCGACGTCGTGGCCGCGCTGATGGCGCAGCCCGGGGTGACTGGGGTCTACCCTAATACAATCTACACAACGCAGCAAGGTGCGCTGGCAGGGCTGCGGCTGCGAGGCGGGGCCCCACTCGGGCCCAAAAAATGCCTATGCTATCCGTGGTGGTTGCAGCAGTGAATCAAGGCGACATGGCTGCTGCAGCACCTGGCAATAAATGACTGCCGCCCCGGCAGGCCGGCGTGATTGCATCGCCGGTGTCTGCGTCGTCTTTTTCAGACGATCGCGCACGTGTGAACCTGCACACATGCCACTTCAATGCTGATTAATTATTCTCATGCGTCCTTCTTCCTCACCCTTCCTGTGCTCGCCCCTCGCCCCTGGATCATAGTGCCCTGCGCCCAGCCCTCCAACCTGGCCGCCTACACGCCCGCCTTCACCCTCCGCTGGGCGGGCTGCCTCACCCCCAGCACCACTCTCGTGTGGTACGGCGAGCGCTGCGGCGCAGACTTCAGCCTGATCCAATGGACCGGCGTGTATGCGATCGACAAGGCAAGTGGCCAGCTGGTGCCCAACTGCCATTCGCACTACACGGACCCGCAATACCGCCCGGGGACGCCGTTCGGCAACGCCGTGTTTGGCGGCTGTGGCGTCGCGCCGACGAGCGCCAGGTGCGGCCTCGAAGGGAGGGGGATGTGTGCCATGGAACTGGGGGGCAGCCTGGCGCAGGCGCCACTCGCCAGTGGTTTAGAGTGGCATGTGGTTCTGATGAGCCGCCACGTCTCGACCTGCAGGTTGTGCGTTTGTGCTGTCACCCCACACCTCATTGCCAATGCCTTTGTGCTGGCATCGCGCCCGCACAAACGCTTGGTGCCCCTGCTCTGTCTTGCCCCTTGAATTTTGGTCTACATGAAATCTATTCATCGCACCTTGCTGCATCTCAGCCCCCCACCTCACACCCCTCACGACCCCCCCCCAAACACATACACGCATGCACACACAACACACACACACGATTCTGCCACCCACCACCCACAATGCGCCACAGCCTGCCGACCAAGGTCTGCAGCGACCCATCCCCGTGCATCTCCACGGCCGCCGCCTCCTCCTTTGCCTACACTGCCGCCATCACCGGCTGCGGCCTCAAGAGCCAACAGGTCCTCTACACGGGCGCCCCCTGCGGGCCAGCCAACAAACTCGTCAGGTGGTCCAGCTTCCAGCTGAAGACCGCAGCTGGCAAGGTCGGCTGCCCGACGCGCGCCGCCGGCGCGGTCAACCCGATGTTTGACCGCGAGTGGTTTGGCGCGTGCGGTTCGCAGCCGGCGAACTTTGGGAAGCTGCCGACGAAGCTCTGCGACGGCGGCGGCGGCGGGGGCGGCGGCGGCGGTGGCAACAACCCGACGCCGTCGCCGGCGCCCACCCCGCCGCCGTCTGGGGCTCGGCTGCAGCGGGAGGCGTTGAAGTCTGGAGAGAAATCGCTGCCGGGTATGGCCCGCATCCAGGCGGTCGTCAACAACCAGGTCCCAATCATCAACGCAGACAAGTCTGTCACGGTCGCGGTGAGCCGTGCGGGGGCGCTCATGCGTCCAAGGTCCTGCCCAGACATATTGGGCGCCTCGCTGCGAGGGGCAGCCGCTGCGGCCGGCGAGCGGGGATTCGAGGTCGCGGAGGGTGTTGCTGCGAGGGGTGCTGCCCTGCTGCGGGCCGGTGAGCCCACCCCTGATGCTCGTTTTAGGGGATACAACGCACTCACACATCCTCGACCCCACGATCCTGAAGGTTGTGCATTGGAACCCCTCTGAATACACGATTATGTGGTTGCAGGTGCTGGACACTGGCGGCACCTTCCTGGACGAGCTCAACACCCAGACTGGCATGTCGTTTGTGGGCGGCCGCCGCAACAGCGACTGGTCGGACATCGAGAAGCACGGCACGCACGTGGGTGCCGCGAATTTGATTGGGCGTGAGAAAGGGAAGGATTGTTGGGCAGACGGTGTGTGAAAGGGCGAAGCCAGGCCGGCTGGCTGGCGGTGAGGGCGCTGGATGGAGGCCTGCCGGCCGCCACGGAGGTGGCGCGATTGGCTCTGGAGGCGCTCTCATCGGCTTACCTGGAGCCATTGTTTGAGCTGTGCAACTGCGTTTTCTCGTAAATCACCCCCCATTCACCTGCTGCGCGAATCGCCCCAATGCAGGTGTCCGGCACCATCGGCGCCCGCAACAACGGCTTTGGCGTGTTTGGCGTCCTGCCCAACGTCAAGATCCTGCCCATCAAGGTCCTGGGCAACGACGGCGGCGGCTCTATGAGCGACATCATGGCCGCGATCGACTACGTCGCCACGAACGCGGTGTCCCTCGGGATCGGGGTCATCAACCTCTCCCTGGGCGGCACGGGGTCCGTCCGCGATCCGATCTGCCAGTCGATCCAGGCCGCGACCACCCGCGGGGTCGTGGTCGTCGTGGCCGCCGGCAACGACGGCGACGACCTCGCCGGCTACTCCCCCGCTTCCTGCCCGGCCACGATCGCCGTGACTGCCATCTCCCCGACCGCCAACACGCCCGCCGGCTTCAGCAACTGGCTCAACCCCGGCGCCAGCGCCGCGGAGCAGCGGCGCGTCGTCGCGGCGCCCGGCGTCAACATCCTATCCACGCTGCCCGACGGCTCGTATGACTCATGGCAGGGCACGTCGATGGCCAGCCCCCACGTCGCCGGCGCCGCGGCGCGCTGCTTCGCGGCCGGCGAGTGCAAGGTCGGGGACGGCGCCGCCAACAGGGAGCGGTTTTTGAATTCGATCTGGGCGAAGTACGACTCTGACCCGGCGTACCGCTGGACGTCGGCGCGCACGCCTGTGGCTAGCGGGAAGTGGTACGGCCCCTTGGTCTGGGCGGACAAGTGGTGACAGAGCGCACAGCCCGAACCACGCGCGGCCTCTGGCAGCGCCGCCTCCTCGCCTCCCAGTGCGCCTGCGTCGGACGCCAGCGGCCACTCCGAGGCCTGCCTGCAGCGGGAGCCGCAAGCAGGCGGAGGCTCGTTTTGGGGTCGTCTACGGCAAACTCCGCGTGTGCTCGGGCGGTTCCGCATTTGGCACACATGCAAAAAATCTGGAACTTATTTGTATCGATCCGGGCTCCTGCCCTTGGTGCGCCGCCCTCAATCACCGTACCTGCCCACTGCATTCCCGACGCCTGGTGCAGCCGCGCAGCCGCGCCTGCCCACCAGCCCAGCCTCAGTGCGGGGGCGCAGCTTTATGCATGGGCCTAGGACGCGTGGAACCTCGTACGAATTGTTTATCAGGTTAGTGGTTACTAATCACCTATATTACTATTTCACTTCCACCTCAATTGCTTCCTCTGCAACGGCGCTGCTGGCCGCTTGTGGTCGGCCGGCTTGCAGCATCGCCACGCACGACACCGCCCCCGCCCCCTCAAGTGGTCCCTGACTCAGGCTGCTTGTATCCAGGCATGCTGTTTGTCTGACAGCTGGCCGCAATCATTCCCACCTATAGGGAGTGCGACGCATGCCCGGCTGCATGCTGCTTGTCCGCCTCTCTTTCGTTGGCCCGGCCAGCTCGCTCCGTGTGCACACAGCCACGCACGCATGGACGGGTCGAGGCGGGGCCCTGGCCCCAGGATCCTCTCACCATCGTGCACGCCCCCTCCAGCACTCAACAGCCGGCGCTGCCAACCCCTCGAGTCTGCCCAAATACACTTGCTTGTGGCGTTATCCACTCCCTGCAGACGGGCCTGATGTGCCGCCAGCCTCTGCAGCCTTTGGCAGATTGTGACATTAGGATCAGGATTAACACAGGCGCACAGCCATTCATCATTGCCTCTTGACCTGGCATGCGACAACCATGCCTGCCTAGGCGCTTCAGTTTATCCCCCCACGCAACGCATTACATGCATGCATGTGACGAGCCAGGCATGTGGTGTGCCTCTGTGGGCGCTACGTGCTCCCACGTCACCAGCACACCACCCTTTGCCGCAATCACATGCTCGTGCACCACTGCCAGGCCCCGCTGATTTGCAACCAAGCATTGGGCTTCACGCCTACGCACAGCATAACATGAGCCATGCACCGCACCTGCAGCATCCCGATGCCAGGTAGGCATGCGCAACCATGCGCACGCCTCTCACACAACATATCATGACCCGACAAATTGCTCAGGCGAGCTGATGTGGTGGGCCGCAGCCCGCCGCAATCTGCGTCTTGCCGTGCATGCGGCAAGCCATTGCGGGCGCGCAGCGGGCGCTAATCAATCCATAGTTTGTTGCATCAAACACCGTGCGGCGCATTGGAGCCGCAGGGCTGCCAGCCCAGGACAATGCAGTCTTTGCAGTGTCCTGAAAAGGCAAGCCGAGCAGAGTCTGTGCTGCATTGCGAAGGATGCTATGTGGCCCTTTGTGCGGTGTGCTCACTCAGAGTCGCACAGCTGCTCACGTATCACAGTCTCTAGATGGCTCGCCTGTGCATCCGTCGAGCCTGGCTGATGGGCATGCCGCGCCACCAAACGCCAGGCGTCGCACCGCCCATGCGCGTGCCTACGCTGCACAAGTGCAATGTGCGGCCGGGGTGCAAGGAGCGCGGGTGGCGGGTGCCATCCGGCATCTTTATTTCCCACACACCCTCAAGCATATTGGGGCCATTCACTGGCCAACAAAACTGCCGTTTGGATGGGGCCGTTGCCCTGTCGGATGCAAACACCTAGGACAATCCACATCAGTTGTTAGGTGTGTGTGGGGGGGGGGGGCGCAGGGGTGCATTGCCCTTTCCGCGCTGCGACCCACCCGCGCTGCGACCCACCCGCGAAGCGACACGTTTCCAAACTTGTCCTGTGGCGTTTTGCATGCCAGGCTGCTCTCTTGGCAGTGCTGCTGGGCATGCGCGTGTGAGGGCAATTTGAGCGCTGGATACACGGCAAGGCACCATTCAACGCGCATCGGCAGCCCTTCTTGTCGGTGCAGAGGCGGCGCCTGCAAGGAGTTTGCGAGCGCCATTTCAGGCCACCCTGGCTTTCGGCCTGGCCCTCGCTTTTTGTGGCCGTCCGCACCCCATCGTGCCCTGGGGGTGACGCACCGTTACACGCATCACAGCTGCGTCAGGGTCGTTCTCAATCACCCCCTGCAAGCGCCTCAGAATACGACCGCCTGCATGCATGCCCCCTGCAAGCAGCACTGCACATTTTGCCTGCTTGCCCCAGGCTCTAGGGCCATATCACAGGACCATCATGCAGGATACAGCTTCCTCGCCACGGCCAAATACCTGGCACCTTGTGCGCACAGCTCGACCTGCTGTGCGTGTGTATACGTTAGCCTCCTGCACATGCAATCCAAAGCCAGCTAAGCGCTGGGATAGGAGGGGGCCGCTGTTTGTTTGCTGACGACCCCTTTCCAACTGAGGAAGTTTCAGGCATAGGACCAACCCGTTGCACGCCGCCAGGCGTTGCGCTCCCAGGAACCCGGGCTACTGTGTGCTGCGTTTGCTGCACGCTGGGTCCAACTGAATCGTTGTCATTGTCATGTAACCATCCTGTCATTTCCCGCGAAGCGAATCTGCTGCAGCCAGTCGTACAGCACATGGAGGGATGAGGGACACGGCGGCGGAAATCTGCAGAAATTACAAGCAGGGCTCGGCGCTTTACTGAACGGCCTTGCCGTCAGCTAGCCACATGCCCCTGTTGGTTGCAACGTGGCCAACACGATTATAGCCTGCGTGCAACAAGGGCGTCACAAAGCCACAAAAAACAAGGGAAAGGAGGTCTCCCCAGCTGCGCCGCAGGGCATGCAAGAGCACGCGCAGAGAACTCGAGAGGCGTGCACGCAGCTCCGCAGGCCCTTCGCGCCCAGCAGCCCACGCGCGCGCCTCCTGATCACGAAGAGGCGATCGCGGCGCAGTCGCCGCCGCTGTTGGCGCCGCCGACGCAGCCGGAGCGGCGCGTGAATTGCATTTTGTAGGTGAATACGGCCACGGGGCCGCCGCGCGCTGCCAAGTACGCCGCTTCCCCGTCGTAGGGCGTCAAGTAATCGCTCACAACCTGGGAAGCGGGTCAGAATCGGTGTGGGTTGGTCAACTTTTGGTCAAAAGGCATGGCGAGGCGAGAGGTGGGGGACATAGAGACAGGCTTTGCGGTAGCCGCAAGCAGCAGCAGCAGAGGCAGAGGAAGCAGAACAGGCAGGCGGGGGCGGCGGTGGCGGCGGTAGTAGCAGCAGCAGCAGCAGCAACAGCAACAGCGGCGGCGACAGCACAGGGGCCTCGCCTGTGTCGCCACAATGG
>NW_014012684.1:12941-20123 GCF_000611645.1 Monoraphidium neglectum
GCACAGGGGCCTCGCCTGTGTCGCCACAATGGCGGGGCGCCGCCGCCCCGCCGCGCCTCATCCTCATCTCGGTACCTGCAGGTTGGGAGGGGAGGGGGGTGGGCACTAATGAGGGGTAGGAAAAATGTAGGGGGTGGGGTTCGCGGGCATGCGAGGGGCACAGGGGAGAGGGGTTGCCAACCACTGGGAACGACAAGGAAGGCCAGGCTGGGAAGAAGGAAAGGGATTGCAAAGCCTGCCGGGTGTCACCAGCTGTGCTTTGACCGCTGCAGCTGCATGGCGTGTGGAGTTCTCACTGCACTGCCTCCCAAAGTCACTTGAAGAGACACCAGGGTCATTGACACATGTCATGATGTGAAGGTCAGAGCCACAGCCCCACAAACGATTCGAGCGAACTGAGCAGTTTGAGCAATCTCAGCCGTTTAAGGGGTGACTCACAGGTATTTGGTGAAGCACTGGCTGGCCTTGACGCGGGTGTTGCCGTCGAGATCAAACACCTGCATGGCGCAAGACGCCGCCGGGCATGAGGCAGGCAGCTTGAGGCGTGCTTTCAGATGCAGCGTTCAGCTTGAGGCCAAGGCCCGACTGCGGCGGGCCGCCTGCGCGCCTCGATGACGAGAGTGCCCCCTGCTTCAGTACCAACCAAAGCAGGTCAACCCGATGCGCCTGCCCGTGTGCTTTTGCAGGCGCTCAGGCCACCCGGCGTGACGCGTGTCAGGGCCGACGCGGCCTCGACCCCGAAACCCTGATACGGGCGCCACCCTAAAACAAAACACCCCGCGGCCCGGCCCGCCTGCTCTATGTATTCAGACGTCTCGATGCGCCGCTGCTCCGCCATTTCCACCTCGCTGCGCCGCGTCACGCGCGTCCGCACGTCCAGCCCGCCCTTCGGCATGCGCAGCTGCGCGGACGACACGGGTTCGGGGCGGCCGCCACGCCGCAGCATGTGAGAGGGAGTGGACGGCTTCCCTGGGGACTGAGCAAGGGCGCCGCGCTCGCTCCTCCCAGAGGCAAATGACCACTTTGTCCGGCAAGCGAGGCAGGTTCCAAATCCTGCGGCAGACACCAGGGTTGTTGAGGCTATTTCTGACACACCTGCCCGACACACTCTGGTCAACGGCCGGTCAACGGCCAATCAAAGGCCGGTCAAAGGCAGGTCAAAGGCCGGTCAAACCTGCAGAATGTTGGGGTCGTTGGGGTCCCAGGTTATGCGGCCCCCGAAATCGATGGATGGGTAGTACTGTGACATCAGAGCCGACACGTTGAAGCGGCGGTCAAAGATGACCTTGCCGCCCTTGTTGCGCACAAACGCCACCTGGCAGTGGGCGCAGGGGGCGCAAGGGACAGGTGGTTGCGGGAGTTGGGCATCTTGTGTTAGATGGGCCGGCTGCTCAACAGGATGGAGCTAAGCTTAAACCATACCTTGCTGACGTGGTGGTTGGCGGCGGGATTTGTGCAGGGGCGCGCGGTGCCTGTCTCCGATACACAGCAAGCAAAGTAGGTGGGGGGTGCCTCACCTGGTAGCCATTCGGCTGGCCCAGGTCGGCCTCCTTGGCGCGCCGCACCGACGCAGGGTTTGGCAGCTTGTCCTCCCCGAGCGGCGTCTCGACCTTGACGAGCGTGCTGACCTGGCAGGGGAAAAGCAAGTCGGTTGGCGCTGAGTCAGCCTCTCCGGGGTCCCAGTCGGCCAGGGCCGCCGCTGCCGCGCTGCCACGGGCGCAAGAGCGCTGGCCGCCATGGCTGCGTCGTGAACGCCACGCGGCGGGCGGGCAGTGGCGGCACCGCCATTACCAGCACGCCTCACTGCAGCCTGAGCCTGCTGTTGCGTCCCGACACAGGCGTGGCGCAACCGCAGAACGGGCCCACTCACCACATCCCATGTGCCCAGGAACTGCTCTGGAAAGTACAGGTCGGCTGGGCCGCCCCCCAGTGCCTGCAGGCCGAGGGCGACGAGGATGGGACGCACAGGGATGCACACTCGTTGACCGGAGGCTGCTTGTGGTTTGACCGCGCCACCCGCTGCATGCGGGTGCGCAGCATGCAACCAGTGCATGCGCGGTGGGGTGCGGGCTGCGCCGCTCACCTCCCAGGCGCTGTCGACCGCCCCGCCTAGCTTGCTAGCGACCGCGGGCTGCGGCAGCAGCAACTGCGGCCCGATGGCCGCAGCTGCGCCGACCAGCAGCGGCGGCACCGCGATCACGCTGCGCCTGCTGCAGAGCGGCGCCCCGTGCGCCGACGAGGCGGCTGCATCCGCTGAAGCTTCGCTGCGACAGTCCACTGCAGCGGTGCGCCGGCAGCGCTGAATGCAGCCGTTGCCGGCCCACTGCAGCACACTGGTTTGCGATGCGTGTCGCCGCTGCCCCTGCCGCGCAGCCGATGCAGGATTTGTCCGGGAGGCAATAGGCCGCTGTTGAGCTTGGATTCCGGGGCCCATTCGATCCTTGGCTGCGACGACGAGTGGCTGTGCGTATGAGTGTGTAGGTGACACGACGCAGCCTCGATGGGTTGGTGATCAATTATGCAGATTTCTGTCAGTTCTGTATGTTTGCACAGCGGTAATCACAAGACTTTCCGTGAGCAACCTCCACCGATCTACTCGCTTTCACTGGGGTTGGGCGTCCCCCTCACCAACTAATCGTGAATGCTCGTGCGAACAAGGCCTGCAGCGGCTCCATCAGCGCACCCGCGACGCGTGCATGTCGCCACCGCGCGCCGGCACGCTGCCGCTCTCCCATGCGGCATAGCGGCGCGCGGCCTGACGCGCCGGGCGGCGCTGATCGACCCGGAGCACCAGGGCAGCCACCACGAAACTGACGAGGCCGCTCTCCTCGTCCGCGGCGAGGCCTTAGCGCGCAACGGCTCCCGATCCGAGCCACGCCATACCCACCAACGGGCCGACACAGCCACCCGCAGCGACCACGAGCGCGACACGCAGCAGCTGAGGGCAGAACAGCAGCCGGCGGCGGGGGTGGCGGCAGTAGCAGCGGCGACGGCGCCCGGCCGCGGCCACGGCGCCATGAGGCGCGGCGGCGGCCCGGACGCGTCGCCGCGGCACGTCACGATCGCGGCGGATGCGGGCGGCGCCGGGCCCTGGGACGGCGGCGCTGAGGACGACGCTGCCGCCAAGCCGCCTCACAAGCACGGTGGCCCCGCGGCGGGCAGGGGCGGCACGGCGGCGGGCGGGGCGGGAAAATGGCAGGTCATGGGTCTGGACGTCACGCCTGAGCTCTGCGCGATTGCACTGGGTGAGCATGCGGCCCCCTCGGTGACAGGGCGTGGACCGGCCTCGTCTCTGAGGGCGAGCAGCAGCCCCACGGCTCAGCCATGGGGCCCGAGCCCAACGGCGTGATGGCTTGCTGCTGTCGCGGGGGTCCCTTGTTTTTTTTTTCGCTGCGGCTGGCGAGCCGCGCAGGCAGGGCCGCTGCAGGTCGCCGGCCGCCCCGGCAGACCGTGCTCCTGCACGCTCCCGGTGCACTTCACCACCATTCGCACAGCAATCCCGGCGGACCACCCAACCCCACCCCACCCCAGCGGACTTTCCTCCTTCCACTTAACGGCACATCTCATCAACTCATCCGACCACATAGCACGGTCCTACACCACAGCATATCGAATGCATCCTCCTGCCTCCCCCCCCCAGTCTACTTTGTTCAGGGCATCCTCGGCCTGAGCCGCCTGGCGCTGTCATTCTACTTCAAAGATGACCTCAAAGTCGACCCCGCGCAGGTGATTTGGTGTGACCTGACACGATCTGCCGGGGAGCCGCAATTGCCACGTCCGGGCGTGACGAGCCGCGGGCAGGCGGGCGGGAATAGCGCGGGGACTGAAGCCGACCCGTCTCCGAGCCCGCTCGCGCCTGGCCGGCTCTGGTTCCCCAGCAGCAGCCCCACCACACACGCGCGCACTCACACACACACACTCACACACACTCACACACACACACACACACACTCTCTCTCTCTCTCTCTCACACACACACGCGCGCGCACGTCCCCCTCCCTCCCCCCAGGTTGCCGTCCTGCAGGGCATCGCCATGATGCCCTGGGTGGTCAAGCCCCTCTACGGCTTCATCTCAGACAGCATACCGCTGTTCGGCTACCGGCGGCGCTCCTACCTGGCTGTATGCGGCTTCCTGGGTGGGTGGCCTTCGCGGGCTTGGGGCCAGGGGCTTGCGTGCTTGTTTAGGGTTTAGGGGCCAGGGGCCAGGGGCATACCGTGCTTGGGGGCCGCGAGTCGCTGGGTTGTCGGAAAAGGGTCAGCTGATTGCTGCAGCCGGCAGCCAGGTCGCAGTCGTGTGAGCCTGTTTGGGCGCCCTGCGCACACCCTTTGCCTTTGTCACGGTGCAAGGGTGTGTGCAAAACGGATGCGGGCCCTCAACTTTGGGGGGCGATGAGGGAGGTAGGGGGCCGCGGCTGCACGGCCGCTGCGGCCGGCGCCTCCGCACCCGCCGGCACGCCCACCCGGACCCGCATGCGCGCCGCGGCTCTCGCCGCCCCCGCAGGCGCGGCCTCGTGGGTGGCCCTCGCGACCGTCGTCAACAGCCCCGCGGGCGCCGTGGCGGCGATGCTGCTGGGGTCACTGTCCACCGCCGCCAGCGATGTGGTGGTCGACTCCATCGTGGTGGAGCGCGCACGCGGCGGCGCCGAGGTGCGGTTTATCGGGCTCAGGGTTCAGGGTTGAGGGTTGAGGGTTGGGGCCGAGGCGCCGGGCGGGGACGGCGGCTCACCTGCTGTCACATTGGCAGGGCGCGGCGTCCGTTCGAGGGGACCGCCTGCTGCTTGAGCGCATTTTGGGTCTTGCAGGGTTGGTCCGGGCCGCGTGCAGAGTACGGTGTGACATTGCTGCCTGGAAGTTCCAGCAGCGCAGCGGGCAACACAGGCAAGGTGAATGGAGCTGGCCCTGCTGGCCTGCCTGCACGGGTTCTCTCCCGCCACCGATGTTCCTGACCAGCCAGGAGGTACTCTGCAGCGAGGCAGCAGCACCTGCCGCACAGCCACGACCAGACGGCCCGTGCCCCACCGCACCTCTCGCGAACGCCCCGCGCCCGCGCGTCCCGAATGGCGACCCCTCGCAGGGCACCACTGGCAGCCTGCAGTCCCTCTGCTGGGCCTTCCAGTCCACGGGCGGCATCGCGTCCGCCTATTTTTCGGGTTCCCTCGTTCAGTCATGGGGCGTGCACCCCGTCTTCGCCGTCACCGCGATCTTCCCGCTGTTCGTTTCAGTGTCTGCGCTGCTGATCGAGGAGCAACGCGTCGCGCCGCTGTCGCTGGCACGGAAAGACAGCGACTGGCCCGGCGGCGGCGGCAGCAGCGGCGGCGGCGGCGGCGGCGTGGGGTGCGTGGAGCCGGGCGCGGGCGCGGCGCTGGCGGCGCGGATGGTGTCGCAGGGGCGGGCGCTGTGGGGGGCTGTGAGCAGGAAGGACATCCTGCTGCCCACCATATTCGTGTTCCTCTGGCAGGTCAGGTTCTCCCCCAACTTGGGAGCTTGCAATTTTTGTGCTTGTCCTGATTGGTTACAGCGTGACCGCCCGGCCTCCTTGATGCCTGCTGTGGACGGTGCGTGTGCGTACGTGTGTGTATGCAGGTGTGTGTGTGTGTGTGGGTGTGCATGTGCAGGGGTGCATGTGTCGGGGGGATGTCATCGAAAATGCCCCGCACATCAGCGGGGTTAGATTGGCCCCGATGTGCGCCTCCTCATTGCGGGTGGACCTCCCAAGGCTTGGAGGGGCCATGGGTACCACCCGTCCCCTCTGCCCGCTTCCCCTGCACGCACACACGTGCATACATGCACGTGCGCCCCCCCCCCCACACACACACATACACACACTCACAACCTTGTACACACCTACATGCACGCACTTTACCCACCTCCCAGGCCACCCCCACCTCGGACTCCGCCATGTTTTATTTCTACACCAACCAACTGCACTTCGAGCCCGAATTCCTGGGCCGGGTGCGCCTGGCTGGCAGCATCGCCAGCCTGGTCGGCGTGGGGCTGTACAATACGTGGTTCAAAAAGGTGAGGGGTGACCCGGCGTATGCATTCCTTGTCGATGCGGCGAGGCGGCTGCGGCACGCAGGTTTTCGTTGGTTTTCCAGGGCGCTGCAGGGGCGCATCGCCCTGTCTGCAGCTGCGTGCTGGACGCGCGTCAAACCTTGAATTCCCAGCCTGCAAGGCACGCCCACGTCCATCGCTCTCGTCCCAACACCCAACCCCTTGGACAGCAGCCAGCCCCACGCAGGCCGCACTCGTCCACACCGCCAACCCCCACGACCACCCCCCCCTGCGACTTTGCGTCTGCAACATGCCCCCAGTTGAAAAAACCCTTGCCTGCTGCCCCGGCCCGCTCCCCCACCCCCCAAAAGGTGCCCCTGAAGCGCATGTTCTTCTGGGCCATGATCATCGGCACGGCCCTGGGCTCCACCCAGCTGCTGCTCGTCAGCGGCGCCAACAGGGCGCTGGGCCTCAGCGACCAGCTGTTTGTGCTGGGGGACAGCGTCATCCTCACGGTGCTGGGCCAGGTGCGGTTGACCGTAGGTTGACCGGCGTTTGACCGGCATTTGATTGGCGAATTGACCGATGTTTTGCCAGCATTTGACCGGCGTTTGTGCGGCCTCCAACCGGGGCTGCGGGGCTGCAGTGGTGCTCTGTGCAAGGCCCGGAGGCCAGAGAGAGCCGCATTGCGTGGCGCTGTCATGTGACCCATTTCCCTCGCTTCGAGGATAAACGACCGCAGCCCTGAGCCCCTCGCCGTTTCTAGAGCTTCTCTAGGCCGACCTTATCTCTCGCACCCGCCTGCGCTCGCGCCCTGTTCAGGTCTCCTTCATGCCTGTGCTGGTGCTGGCAGCACGCCTGTGCCCCGAGGGGGTGGAGGCGACCCTCTTCGCCACCCTCATGTCCCTCATGAACGGAGGTGGGTGCATCCCACCTGCTAGCACGCTCAGTGGCGCGGCTTGGTGTGCGATCGTGCTGTGCCCTGGCGGGCAGGCAGGCGGTCGCGAGCGGGCCGATGGCGGCCACAGGCGCTGTGCGCTGCCTCGGCCCTCCTTGAATCGCGTAGCATCGCACGCATGCCCAGTGCCCCCTCCGGCCTCGCCCCAACCCTCACCACCGTTCTCCGCCCCCCCTAGCTATCAGCCTGCTCCCTCGCCGTGCGCCTCCAAACCCCGCCGACCGCCGCCC
>NW_014012683.1:0-5545 GCF_000611645.1 Monoraphidium neglectum
GCCGCGAGCCGTCGCGCTGCTCGTGGACCGCCTGGCTGGCTTCCGCCGCCGCCTTGCCAGGGCCCTTGATGACCTCCCCTGTCTCCGGGTCAAACACGTTGCCGTGCCTGTCGTGAATGAACCCGTCCCGCTCTCGCCAGTAACGAATGTTTGGGTCCTTTGGCGGCGGGTTGATCACATACACAGGGTTGCGGAAGCGCGGCTTGCTCCCGCCGCCGCCACCCCCGCCGCCGCCGCCGCTGCGCTTCCCGCCCCCTCTCTCCGGCGGCGCCGCCGCGGCCGACCCCACTGGTGCCCCGCTGCGGCTCCGGCTGCGGCTCCGGCTGGCGCTGCGGCGGCGTGGCCGGCTGCCGCCGCCGCCGCCAGTGGGGGCCCTGTCGTCACCCCAGCCCGCACCGCCGCGGCTGCGCTCGCGCCCGCGGTCGCGGTCCCTATCAGAGGACTCCCTATGCTGCCGCCCCTCCCTGTCGCGCTCCCGCATACTGTCAGATCGCGGCATGCGGGGCCCCAAATGGAACCTGGGATCGTCCGCCCTCTCCCGGCCGCGCTCCCGGCGCTCCCCGCTGCGCGCGCGCCGCCTGCTGCGGCTGCGGCTGCGGCTCCGGCTCCGGCTGCGGCTCCCCCGCCGCCGCCAAGCGCGACCCCGGCTGCCTTCGCGGCTGGCGTCCCCGTCGCGGCTGCGGCTGCGGCTGCGGCGCCACGAGCGCGCCTGGCGGTCGCCCCAGCCGCCCCTGTCGTGGCCGCGGCCGCGATCATGATCAACCCGCCAGTCGCGCTCGCGGCTGCGCGTGCGGCTGCGGCTGGCGCTGCGGCTGTACCCGCCGCCGCCGCCGCCGCTGCGCCACCCCCCGCGGCCACGGCTCCGGCTCCTGCTGCGTTCGCTGCTGCGCCGCCGCGCCCATTGCCGGTCGCCGCCGCGGCTGCCGCTCGCACTCCTGCTGCCGCCCCTGCTCCTATCCCTAGAATACCGCCTGAGGCCGCCCCCGCCATCCCTGCTCCGACTCCTGCTCCTGCTGCGCCCCCTGCTCCTGCTCCTGCTGACGCCGCGGCTCAGGCTGCGGCGGCGGGGCCGCCCCACTGCCTCTCCCTCCTCGTCCCCCAGGCCTCTGCTGGGCCCCGGGCCGGCGGGGGCGGCGGCGCCCTCCTCTTCACTGGAGGCGCCATCCCTCACCTCCCCCATTTCAAGGCTGGGCTGGTGGAACAGCGCCGCCGCCGCCGCCGCCGCCCCAGGCGCCGCCGCGGCGCCGCCGCTCGCGGGAGCTGCATGGGATGCACCGCCCCCGCCGGCCTCGCCGCCGCTGCCGCTGGCTGGGGCGGCGGGCGCGGTGGCTGCACCCTCCGAGCGCTGATCTTGAGGGGGGCCACGGGCAGCTTCCGCAGCTTCAGCTGAAGCTGCGGCCGCCGCGACATCGGCCAGGGCGCCTTCGATGATACCGTCCACATCGCCACCATCGGCGGGCGCCCTCGCCGCATCGCCTCGCGCCGACGTCGCGGGCGCTGCAAGGTCACCGCCTGGGCCGCGTGGCCCGGCAAGCAAGCTCGCGCTCCTGAGTTCGCCTTCCTCTAGTGATGGAACGGCCGCCATGGCCCTCGCCTCGCCCGGGCCCTGCCGAGCAGGGGACGCCGCATGGGCGCCGGCCTCGAGCGCAAACGCGCTTACGGGCGCGCCGCCTGCGGCCGCCTGCGGCCGCTGCTGTAGCCCCATCATGGCGCGGCGCACATGGGGGCCGCCTGCCGCGCGGGCGCGGGCGCGGGCGCAGTCCGCCTAGGCGCGGCAGCTGTGTCCGTGCAGCACTGTGGCGGGGGGCACCGGGGCGGAGCTCGCCTCTTGCTGCGCTGGACCCGTTGGAACCTGTCAGGCGCGAATCTTCAGAGACACTATGCTGCTCCGCTCTTCCTGTTTCCCGACCTTGCGCTGAAGCAATGGCTCCCCTCTGGGGAGTGCACTACGAGGGTTGCGAGCAATGGCTGCAAGAGCTCAATGAACCAGCTTTGCTACCAAGATTCAATCACACGATAGGCTGACAAGCGCACTCAGGGCCTTCACCCGAGCCGAGATGATCAAGCAGAGCTTCAGCCTCAACTGCACGAGCACGACCGGGAATAGTAAGAGTCTACAAGCACTGATATGTGTAGCTTACATACGTTTTAGCTGACAGGTGGGGTCCGTGGGACGATGAAAGTGGGTCGCTGCAGCCGCAGTGCCATGTGTCGCGTGTGCATGGCGCAGCCCAGGCAGTACCGTCGCGCAGACCATGACCATGCCGCCCATGCGCATGGCTCACAAATAGTTGTGCTCCGCTCCAAGCAGCTCGTGCGAAAGAACATGCAGCTCTTATAGAAGAAATTTGGCCATGATTGCAACAGCATAATGGGACCACAAGCCAAACATAAACAGGACGACCGGCACGCCCCTTACACCTGCAGGCAGGCTGTACCCCGCCCCTGCACCTGCGGAGTTGTCTGTTGCATTACAAGCTATGTTGCAGATATAAGAGATTGCCGCATCCCAAGTCAGGGCCGGGGATCGAGATTCTGCAGCATGCGCAGCGGTATGATGCGCCCATGCGCCACACAAGTGCGACATGGTTCTTCAGCAATGCTGGCTACTTCCAACGCCCTGATCACACCGCTTCGACAGCACGCAACGCAAGAAAGGGGGTTGCAAAAGGGCTCATTCCAGGCACCATGTGGCCGCTCTCGTAAGCCAGCCATGCTAAGTAGTGCTTCTTATACTTTCTCGTGCAGATGAATTCGCAATCAATCAGCAAGCATCCTGCCCGTCATCCTGCAGAGGCAGGTGCGCACACCCATACAACAGCTGCAGCAACAGTCTATGATCACCCTGAGATGCAGCCCCTGCAACTTCGCCATCCGTGGCACGCAGACCCGACAACACCACCAAGGATCATGGCCGCGCAGCTCACAGAGCTGAGGCCGCGGCGACTTGCGACGCCGCCGCTCGCACAAATGCACAATGCGTCACCGGCATGACACCCCAAAGCTAGACAATCGATCCGTCCGCTCCCAGCAGCCACGGCCCCGGCGCGCCGACCGCCTTGCCGCCCACCAGCCCCTCGAGCCCCTCCCCAGCATACGACACCAGGGGCGGCACCTCTAGCCCCGCGCAGCCCTCCGCCACGTCAGCGCCAGCAGCGGCGGCCCAGCGGGCGCCCTGGGCGAGCAGCAGGGCACGCGCGGTGTCGGGCGAGTCGGTGTCGCTGCCGGGGGCGTTCTTGACCGGCCCGAAGTGGTCCTCCCTCGCGACCTGCGATTTGGCGAGTCGTGAGCGCGTGCGTGTGGGTTCCCCGGCGCCGCGCTGCACTCAGGGGCCCGGTGCGCCACGGCTGGCTTTGTTTGGAGTAAGGGAGGAAGACCCAGGGCCACAGGGGCGTTGGACACCGGCAAGCTGGCTCAGGCTCCCCTGCAGGCCGGTCTCTGTGCCTGACAACAGTTGGCGCCCCCCCCCCGCCTAGCCAGCCCGGCGCGCGTGCCCGAGCAAGGCAGGCGCCCAAAGCAGCCCGCAAGCGGCGCGGCGCACCTCGAACAGCGCGGTCCTCTCGGCGGTGGCGAAGGGGTCGAATATGAACATCTCCAGCTTCACGCCCGGGACCTGTTCAAGGGAGCCCAGGTAGCAGGGTTTTGGGGGCCAGCCAAGCGAGCATGTATGTGCTGAGCTAGCTTGGCACTTTGTTGTGCCTGCAGACTCCAGTACGCACGACCGCTACGCCACTGCCGGCCGAGCAGAGCGCGCCCATCGGCGGCGGCAGCGCTTGCGGCGCGCAGCTGGGTGCCTTGGCGTGGGTGATGAATGATTATGCTTACCTTGGAGCCGTCCTTCGAAGGGATGGCCTTACGGGCGATGTGGTACGCGGCGCCGGGGCCCGACAAGGCCTGCAAAATTGGTTGAGTTGTGCGCGCAGCCGCCGCCAGGAAGGATGATTGGTGTCCCGCCAGGCGTGGCAGTGACTGGCCAGAGCGTGGGCCGGCCCCATGTCTGTCACCAGGTCGCCGGGGCCGCCAATGGGGTGAAACCGTCGCACCTACAGACCGTGCAGGCAAGCGAGCAGCGACACAACCCCAGGACGCCCGGCCACCCCTCGGCGTGCCTCGGTGCCGCGAGCTCGGCCCCGCGTGCGCACGCGCGTGCGGGAGGCGCGCACCTCCACCGTGGTCGCGAGCCAGTCGATGCTGAAGTAGTGCATGCAGATGTTCGACCAGTTGAAATACAGCTGGCCGGTGGCGGGGTCGGTGGAGGACGCCTTGGCGGGGTCCAGCTCAGAGTACTCCAGCACCTGCAGGTCAGCAATGGGTGCGGCAGGGTTCAGGGGTTTGGCAGGGTTCCGGTTCGTCTCAAAACACAGGTGAAGACACTGGTAAGTGCTGGCGGGCTCATTGCCGTTGTGATCAAAGCCGGTGGGGGCGGGTGATTGATGGATGTTTTGAGAATGATGGAGCAAGAATGTCGCAGGCTAATGAGAGCACGCGTCGCGACAAGAAAGGGCCTCGATCACTTTTGCCAACGAGGCCGTGTTGGGGGGTGGGTCCAGGCGCGTCACTCAGGGGCGGGCGCGGCCGCCGCACCTGCAGGCGGCCCTCCGGCGTGGCCGCAAACACGCCAACCTTCTCCTCGGGGCACGCCTTGGCCAGCACCCGCGCCCCGACCTGCGGGCGCCACGTCAGCGGGTGTCGGGAGCAGGAAGCGCGGAGCCGTCGGGGCTAGGTTCACAAAATCGCAGCCAAGGTGAGCGCGGCGCGTCAGACAAGGGCGGCGGGCCGGGCAGCTCCATCCCCGCTGCGCCACAGGTGCAGTGGGCGGGGATCGCTGCTCCGGCTGAGCCGGCCAGGAGCAGCGGCCCTTCGGCTGGCAGCTGTGCCGCGCACCTGGGCGCCGCGTTCATGGCAGCAGCCGACGAACTCGGGGTCACCCAGGCGGGACAGGCTGTTGTCGACGCAGTACACGTCGATCGCCTCGACGCCTGCTGCCTGCATGGCCGCCAGGGCGCCGCTGACGCGGAGCGCGCGGTACAGGCCGCCGTTGCCGTCGGGCGCCTTGGCGATCTGGTTTGAGCGGCGGCGGCGGTGAGGTGGACCGATTGGGGAGTCACGCCGACTCTTTCACCACCGTGGTTTGCCCCACAGTGCCCACCCATCGAGCCAAGCTCCAGCCGGCCCTCCCTCTCACCCCCTGGTGACAAAGCGATTAGTAACGGCTGTGATCTTCCCGGCTGAGAGTGCATGCAAAAGTTCTCAGAACTCACCAGACGGAATGCGAACGCGCTCGTGTGATTGCCAAACCCCAGGCACACCGCACCGGCGCCATTCGCCGGGCCCCGTCGCCGCTCGCCGGGCCCCGTCGCCCCGGCTCACAGGCACCCGCACGCTGCGTTGCTGCTGTCCCGCACCTTGCTGCTGCTCTCCATGATGATCTGGCCCTCCTCTGTCATGCAGGGCAGGAACCCCTGCTGGAAGAAGGTCACCTGGGCCCTGTCCAAACCAAAGTAGCCGCCCGCCTCAAAATGGGCCCTGCGAGTGGGTGTGGCGG
>NW_014012683.1:6321-18489 GCF_000611645.1 Monoraphidium neglectum
CCGCCTCAAAATGGGCCCTGCGAGTGGGTGTGGCGGGTTTGGCACGAGGAGGGTCGACACCAATATCAATCCAACGAGTGACGCCGTGCTGCCCGGTGCGTGTGCGCTAGTCGTGCGTGCAAGATGGCGGTGGTGGTGGGGCTGGGGTGTTGGAACGCACCCGGGTCTGCACGCGTGCTGGGACAATGCGAAAGAGCTGCGGCTGCTCTTCAAGGTGTCTGCAGCAGCATCGGGCGGGGCTTCGCGGCCGCGGAAGCTCAAGGACCGCGGCTGCTCACACTGTGTCTGCGTGCGTGAAGGGGCTGGTCATGACAAACCACAGCAGCGGCCGGCCCCGGCCGCCGTTGGCCTGCGCCGCCAGCCGCTGCAGCGCGAGCAGGCGCTCGGCCTGCAGCTGGAAGAGGCTCTTGTGGGAGGGCAGGCCAATGTCATAGCAGCCCTGCGCGCGCGGATGAGGCGCGGAGTTCTAATTATCACGGCGGCAGGTGGATCGCGGGTTCAGGGGAGCACGAACGCGCGCCCCTTTATGTCTGAGGGTGCGGGCAAGGAGGGGCGGGCGAGCCGTGCCAGACGCTGACCGGCTGCTCTGCTGCCGCCCCTGGGGCAGCGGGCGGCGACGGCCAGGAGAGCGCATGACCTGGTGCGCCGCGCTTATCATGTCCAACAAAGGTGGGGCGGATGCTAAACCAGTGGGTCGGTGCCTGTGTGGCGTCTGGCCCCGCACCTTTGGCAGCTTGCTGCCCAGCCGCGTGCCCTGGCCGCCCGCCAGCAGCAACACAGCCAACTTGCCCTGCAAGCGGAGGGGTTGCAAAAAGCAAGGAGGCAGGGGGTGGCAATGCCGGCTTGCATGAGAGGGGAAGTGGGGGCCGACGGTTCTGGTGGGGGTTTTCGGCCCCGCGCCGCTTCGATTGTGATGGGCGCAAGGATCTGCCCCTGCTTAAGTTGATGGCACGCCCCATCAGCCACAGCGGCGCTGCAGCGGCGCGCCGGCCCAGCCAGCACCGCGACGCGACAATGGCGACCACCATGGGGCGCGCCCGCGGGGGGCTGGGCATGAGGAGCGCATGCGTTTGTATAAGTGACCCGGGGGGCCCCTGCACCTCTGCAACAAGCTTGAGGCCCCGCGCCCTCCACTCGGCGCGCCGCTCCGCCGTCGGCGCCCCCACGCCACGCAGCTGAACGACGCCCTGCGGCGGCGCCGCGCCGGCGCCGGCCGACGCCGCGGCGGCGAGGCTGGCGGAAAGGGCGCTCCTCACAAACCCAAAGTCGAGGGCCTAGGAGAAGGGTCGATCGAGGTCCGTTTGCGGATCGCGCGTTGGCCGCGTGCGGATCATCTGTTGTGACTTTGATCCAGGCCGCGGCTTCGCGGCAGCGCGGCGTGGCGAGGTGCCGTCGAAGGTTCGCGGCGCCCGAGGCGGCGCCAGCACGCCCGGGGCAGCGCAGGCCCTGCGCCCCGTCGTCGCCGCACCCCGACGCCCCGGCGCACGCTGCCTGGGTTGCTCGCGCGGCGGCCGCCTTGCGTGGGCGCGGCAGCGGGGTGTCTCCATGGGTGTGCATGCGGATCGGGGGCAGCTGTATGCTCTCACCTCGACCTCCGAGGCGAGTGCGGCGCGCTCCGCCTCGGACAGCGCCGCCCAGTCCTCCAAAATGTGCGCCTGCCCCGCCGCTGCGCAGCTCGCCTCCAGTGCCGCCGGCGGGGCCGATGATGCGGCGGGGGCCGAGGCTGGTGTTGCTGAGGGAGAGAGGGGCATGGGTTTTGGCGGGCGGGTGGCGGGGGCAGGGGCGGATGAGCTGCGGCGAGCGTGCAGCAGCGGCACATGAGATTCCATTGCTCGTGCTATGACGCAGGTGCGCACGACCAAGATCAAATATTCACCTGTCATGGTTTAGAGGCGCAGATATGCAGCTGAGAAGAGGCCGAGCCTGCGTAGATCTGCGCTCAAAAGAACGCACTGGCAGTGAGGTAGGAAAAATCCTGCGGGCGCTAGAAAAAGAAAGGTTATATGACGGTCAGTTCAATCGTTTGTGCTATCAACATGCCTTCTCAAGTTCTTTGTGCGTGGTCCCTTCGAAAGTGCGCAGTGCAGGCCGTGAATTCACGCTGATGCGCTTTCTGCGCAGCACCTGCCTGTGGAGATCCTTACTGCAGCTCCGCTGCCTCATAATGCACACCGTTTTATGACCACCATCTTTTATCGAGTTCTGTGATCGTTGTTACAGCTTATTTCCAGCCACAGGGCACCAGGCAGCATTCCCCACGGACTGGCTGGAGAGCTGCATGTGACCCTCCAACTCCCTGCCCTTTGCCCTGTGCCCCGCTGCATTTGATTGCCTCATACATCTGTGCGCTGGCTCTGCATGATGGCACAATATATTGGGTTGGTTGGTGAATACTAGGTGCTTAGCCAGTCTGCGCAGCCTGTTGGGGTGGTCTGGCACCTGTGACATCGCTGCATTGCTACAGATGTTGCGTGCACAGATCGAACAGAGAGCGCACGCCAGATAAAAGCCAGGCGCTTGGATGCCACTGCTAAACCCAAACAAGGCGGCGGGAGGAAAGGCAGCTGGGGCCTTCCATTGACATCAAGTCCTGGATACCTACGAAGACAGGTTTGGAAACACGGCGCCCTTGATGCTGAGCAGGTCAGGCTGAGCGGCAGCCTATCCGCCAGAGGTAACATGAATGTCTGGGCACACGAGACAGCGTACAAGTTGTTGCTAGGTGTTCAAGCGCACGCACTCCGCAGGCCGGCGCAACTTGTACGTCTAATGCACTGCGGTCAAGGGCTTGCCACGAACCTTGTCCTTGAAGTCCATCTGTGTTACATACACAAAATCACCTTGATGCACATGCACTTGGGCATTGTCGTGCTGTGAAGGGCAGAAGGGGATGAACCGCCCAATCACACCCAGCAGCATTGTGCGGGTACCTACGGTACCGTATCACTGTGTTATTAGAGGCAGTGACGAAGACATAATGCCACCAAGGGGGATAATCACAAAAGCATGAGGCTTCATCGGAGAAGTGCCGTGTGGCGACTCCGGAGCGCGGCAGGTACACTTCAGAAACCCGTTGTACACCCCGCGGGCATAGAGCCGTGCGTTGTATCACACATGCATTAAAATCAAGTGATATTCTAGTAATCCTCACGGATGCGCTACATCTGTCATCCAGGCACGAGCAACGCACATCCAAAATGAAAGCCCGTGCTCGACCAGCGGCCTTGCTGATTATAGTAGTGATCACACTAGGATGCATCCAACCCAGCTGCGCCAGCCACGGTTGGCTTCGCAAGCTCCAAGAGGTGTGCGTGCACAACTTGCTGCTGCTGCGGCGGCGCCTGCACCAGCTCCGTCGCATTGGTCCAAGCCTGTCTTGTTGCGTCTGCAGCTGCTGCAGAGGCAGTAAGTATGACCAGTGACTTTGCCAACTTGCATGCGCACTGTTTATTTTGCCATGCAGGACGCCGCAGCCACAGACACCTGGGCCAGCCTTTTTGCTGAGGACACATCTGAGACCAAGCAACCCCCGAAAGGCCCCTACTCGTACATGCTCAGCGCGGCCCAGCGTGCCAGGGGGCTGACATATGTTGGAAGCGCAGAAAGGCTGCGGCTGGCGCTTGACCGCGCGCTCAAGAGTGAGTCAAGGGCCGCGTGATGCGGGTGGTGGTTGCGGCGTGCTGCGTCCCGCGGCGCGCCAGGCGGCACTGAAAGCAGCGAAAGCGGCAGCTTCAGAGGAGGCCAGTGCAAGGGCGGTGATAACTGTCATGCATAAGCAACTTGCACCTTACGCCAGCTTGACAATGACAGCGGGCCAGACACGACAAGCTGCTGCTGGCGCCCCTTTATCATTGGCCCCGCCCGGCGTCCCCGCGCGACTCGCAGCCAAGCGGCTGACGGTGGCAGCCGTGGGCGCGAGCATCACCGCGGGCGCGGGCGCGTTTGATGACGTACGGGACGCCTGGGTCGACCGCCTCCAAACGTGGCTGTATGACACTTATGGAGCGAAGCACGGCGTCAACGTGACCGTCAATAACGGCGCGGTGCCAGGTGGGGCTGCGTGATTGCCGTTCGGCCTTGGCGTCAACTGAGGTAAAGTTGGAGGTTTTCATTTAGTTACCAGCCAAGATCTGCAGAGGTGCATTTGGGCAGCATGCTAGTACTTAAGCATCAATAGCAGCACAGCTGCTCTGCTGGAAAAAGCGGCTGCAACCCCTGCAACTTGACTGCTGATGCTCAGGCGCGATCACCGGCATCGACGCAAACGCCCCGCCCGCCCGCCCGCCCCGCGCGTCGCGGCGCGGCGCGTCCGCGCAGGCACCACCAGCATGTACATGTGCGCGTGCTTCAGGCGCCACGTCCCGCAGGATGCTGACGTCATCTTCCTCGAGTACGCGGTCAATGACGAGCACCGCAAGGAGCCGCTCTTCCACAACAGCGCGAGGTGCGCGCAGCGCTGCATGGGGCCTCAGCCCCGCGGCGTGGTGCGGGGCGGCACCAACCCATGCGCGTGATGACATGGCCTTTCCGGAGGCCTCGAGCTCGGACCTCATGCACACGTTTCAAAGCAAGCCCCCTTGGGCTGATTGCACGACCTCGTGCCACGTGATTTTGGGCCGCAGGAAGTCGTTCGAGCGCCTGATCCGGAAGCTCCTGCAGATGCCCAGCCGCCCCGCCGTCGTGCTGCTCAACACTTACGCCTGGTTCAACACGGACCCGTACGAGGCGAGCGCCCACCCTGCGCCTTGCAGCCGCGCTCGCTGCCTTTGCCTGCCTTCCACCGTGTGAGCGGCAGTTGAATTCTGGCCTCCTTCGCTGTGCGCGGCATGCCCGCAATCACAGGGCCTGCTTACGCTGCCCACACACCCGGCCTCACATCTACCAATTATTCAACAAATGTGGATTTCTAATAACCATACGCAGGGAATCTTCTGGTCCAGCGCAGAGCGCGAGTTTCAGGAGTTTGCTTGGTACTACTCACTGCCGACGGTCAGCGTCAAGGCGGCCTGCTACCACGACATGGTGGCCGCGAAGCACGGCTTCTCGGTGCACGCGCCGCGCGAGCGCGACCAGCAGGTGTGCTTCCTGGCAACGGCCATGTGCTTCCTGGCGTTGGCCGCGACAATTGGCAGTGTGCCGGGGTCGTTTCGGCGGTTAGGTCGCACGCCAGCTGTGTATAGTGAGTTTGAGATGGGTTTGTGCACTGCAGTGGTGTGTGACCGTGCATTATTGTCCTTGATTTTAGTTTGACGCATCAATTTCCTCTGGCATTACAGGGGCTGAGGCACAGGGCGTTCTACTATGACTACGTGCACCCTGATGGCAACACCGGGCACAGGTGCAGCAAAGGGGGGTGGTGCAGGGTAGTAAACAAATGATGTGGCGAACATAATGTGGAGGTTTAGTGAGCGCATACAACCAAAGCCACTTAGCAGATGCGGCACGCGCGCATGTGCGTGTGTGTGTCTGAGCACATGCGCGCGCGCGCACCTGTGCATTAGTGTACGTGCGCGCGTGCAAGAATGTGTATATGTTTAGTGACATCTCGCAACACCAAGACAAACCAGACTTGAATGTCTCCCATTGAAGAGGGGGGCAATACAGGCAATCCATGTGCCACCCGTTTTCTCCAGCCGACGATGGCAAACAGAGCGTTTTCTGGACCACGTTGTCTGCTGTGCCGCAGGGTCATGGCCGAGCTGGCGATGCACCTGATCTCCACTGTTGCTAAAGACCTCGAATCCAACCCGATAAGCGCGAACGACAGCACCGACGCGTCTGCGCCGCTGCCGCGCCCTATGATCCGGGACAACCACGCGTCGCTGCACGACACGTGCTTTGTGGGGCCGACGTTCAAGGATGACGCCGTGGCCGAGCATGACGGGTGGGAGTGGATCAACGAGGCCAAGAGCCAGCGCCCAAAGTGGGGCTACGTGGCTAAGGAGGTGGGTCTTCGAAGAGGAGTGTGTGGGTTGTTTCTGGGCCAGCAGTTGTGGCACTGAGGGGGACAGCAGTTCTGGGCGGCGCACGAGCTGGAACAAGGATGTCGAGCAAACATTCCCACCTGGCTTGCTTTGCCGTGCCGTGCCAAGTAGGGGCCGCGCCCATGCATGGGTTTTGCTGACACTGTGACCTTTGCAACATCGGCCCCCTGCTTCTGACGCTTTCGCATCTAAAGAAGGGTGGCGCAGTGAGTGCAGCGCCGCGCGCCCTCCATCCCCATTACAATGCACACACGCACGCATGCGCACAAGTACACACACACATACACACACAAACACACACACACACACACACACACAAACATACACACTTGCCTATGCACACACATCAACACTCACACACACACACACACACACACACACACTCACATCCACGTACCATGCAGCCCGGCAAGGTCCTACATCTGAAGCTCAATACGTCTGTCAGCGCATCCACCCCCGACAAGCCGGTGCTGGTGCAGCTGGCGCACCTGCGCAGTTATGAGCACATGGGCTGGGCGGAGGTTACGTGAGTTTGATCTCACTCTCAGTGGGGTTGGTTGACAGCTGGGTACATGTTTCAATTAATCCCTACATCAATTGCTCACTCATGCGATTGTGTCCAACACCTGCGTCCACTGCGGGGCGTTGCCATGTGGTGCCAAGACTGCCCCACCTGTGCTTGTAAACTTCTTGAGGCATAGCAATGTCTGCCCACCGCATGGATCCTCGTCACCATGGCTCCATTCCTGGCGCCTGACACAGTGTTGATGGCCCACCCCGCAGTTGCACATCGGGCTGCGAGTGCCCCCCGACGCGATTCAACGGCCACACGAGCGACCGCAAGTCCCTGCTGACGCTGCACAAGCTGTTTGTGACTCAGCATGACAAGTGTGTGTTGGGAGTAGAGGTGCTGACTGAGAGCGACAGTGGGGAGCACAAGGTGAGGGCTGCATGCAGGCATGCGGGCGCGTGCATCGAGGTTTGTGTGTGTGTTGTGTGTGTGTGTATGTGTGTTGTGTGTGTGTGTTGTGTGTGTGTGTGTGTGTGTGTGTGTGTGTGTGTGTGCGTACGTGCGCGTGTGTGTGCACGTGTGTGCACACGTGTGCCTGCGTGCCTGCGTGCCTGCGTGCCTGCGTGCCTGCGTGCCTGCGTGCAGGTGTGGGCTCGTGCGCGTGCTTGCATGCATGCGTGTGTGTTTGCGCATGCATGTGTAGCACGCGCGCATCAGTTGCGCTGGGGGGATGAGAGAGGACAGACCTGAAAAAGCTTGGCGATTACAGCACGTGGGCATTTACACACCCCCCTCTCAAGCTTCCTGCCCCACCAGACCACGCGCGACGAGTCAATGCCTATTGGGCTTTATCTCTCGCCCGTGCCGACGCGCCTGTCCGCCCATCCCCTGCGGGCGCAGGTGAAGCTTGCTGGCGTGATCGTCAGCGACCAGGCTGGGGAGCAGCAGGGGCTGGACAACGCGGGCGCGGTCGAGCACGTCCACGACATCAGCTTCAGGCACCGCGGCTTTGGGCGGGACAACGTCTTTGATGTCCGGAACCACGTCTGATCTGGCGGTTTTGACGGAGGGACGCAAGCAAGCAGATTGGCCCCTCACCGCGGGTCCGCGGCTGCGCTGCGACGCCGCGGCCGCAGCAGGGCTTGCGGGAGCGCCACGCCGCAGGCCTGTTGCAACACGCCCGCGCTCTTCCCAGGCCCTGGTTATTGGGAGGGCTCGCGGCACAGCCGAGCCTGCACTAACAAACGAGATGGTTCACCTGGGCTGCACTGATGTGTGCAATTCATGCCAGGTGGCTGTGTTTTACGTCAACTTTGATGCTGTGTTGTGTTTGGAAAGGTCATGGACGTGGGGCATTGCCAAGAATAACTTCTGTGGTGACCAGGTGTCTATCTGCTTCACTGGCTGCTATGGTAAGATGTTTGCAGAGGTGTATAGTGCTGGCGTGCTTGCTGCTGTGTGGGCTGTCGTCCGGGCTACAAACAGACCCATGCCCCATGCTCCCCAGCAGCAGGGATCCGTTGTGTACGGCCGGCACGAGCAAGGTCCAGCCAATGTTCTGCAGATTAAGCTCCTGATGCACGTCTCTCCTGCAAGTTTACCCTGTTTATGGGAATATGCCCCGACACGCCACCACCACTTGTGTGTGTGTATGCTCGCACCTCCGCGCGCGCGTGTGCATGCGTGATGTCAATGCCCAAACCGACCAGTTGCGAACTGTTATGCAAAAGGAAATGCAGCGCAAGGTGTTCTATACACAAGCACAGTCAGTGACAAGAAGCGAGTACTGAATCGCCCAAAAGGGACCGCGGCACCCTTCTACCTCCCACGCGCAGGGTGCGTGCAGCATTCGCCGCAGGCAGGCCGACGCGACATGAGGTTGTCAGGGTGGTGTTAGGGCCTAGGCCGATGCGTCGCCGCCGTAAGGCGAAAAGGGGCGTAATGAGTGATTTGCCAAACAAAACTGCTTATCGACAGTTTTACAGGCCTGTGCACAACTTTGTTTGAGGTCCTGCTGCTGTCCGAATCCCCAACCCAGATGACAACTCTCTGCTCTACCTACCACAACTCCCGCGCCGCCCAAAAACATGATTGGTTCCACCTCCTCCAAATCACAACCCACGGCCCGCCCCACAGCCGTGGGCCCAGCCGAGCGACGTGCCCGCCCCTCGGCGCGGCGGCGCTGTCGCACGGAGAGCGAGCGCAGAAGGGAAAACTCCCCCCCTCGCACGTACGCCGTCATGTACGCTCCTGCCGGGCAAAGGCGGCTGGAATAATTCAGGTCAGGGAAAGAAGAAAGGAAGATGGAGGCTGTGGGAGCCGTGCAATTGATACCTAGGACTGTGAAGCGCGCGCCCCTAAGACTAAGCGCAGGCCCAACCTTGGAGCAAGGTTTTGCGCATCCGTGATAAAGCCTGCTGTAAGAACTACGGCACGCCTGCTGGCTTTCTGGAAAAGCAGCAGAAAGTGGGGGTTGCTCTCAGCGGCGCGCCCCACACAGATGGGGCCGCGACGGCGAGTGGAGACCTGTGACGCAGCCACAGCCGCGGACCGCGACGCAGCGATTGGATGGGTGTGCGAGCGGCCCGGCACGAGGCCCGGTCAAACTTTTGGTGCACACCCCGCTTTGCCTGCAGCTGCTGCGGAACGGCGCACATAAAGGCGCACCGACATGGGCGCGGCGGATCGCAGGGGCGCGAGCTGGCGAGTTCGTGAGGTGAGTGTGCATGCTTCCATGCCGTAGCAGGAGGGCGCGCGGGCTCCCCCGCCTGCGCTGGCCACCGCCCAGCCGGGCTGGCCAGAGAGGCGATGGCGGTAAGCAAGACAGTGGTACGCGGGAGTGCAGGGGAGTGCAGGGGCCGAGTTTGTGAAGTGGTGGTGCTTCTTCAAGGCCCAAAACGAGGGCACGCCCGACGTTCTCGCATGTGGTGGCCGCCCAGGTGCCTGGGTCGGCCGCGGCGATTGTGAGCTTCAGCAAAGCCCGGCGGCGGGACCAGCAGGCCTCACTGCGAGTGCGACACGATACCAGCCTGACGGCGCAGCGCCAGACCGCGGCAGACAGCTGGGCGAGCAGCCGGGGGGTTTCCTGTCGTCGACGGGTGAGGCGGCGCTGCTCTACGGAGGCGCGCTGCTGCTGCTGCTGCTGCTGCTGCTGCTGCTGCTGCTGTTGCTGCTGCTGCTGCTGCCGATGCTGTTGCTGCTGTTGCTGCTGCTGCTGCTGCTGCTATTACTGCTGCTGCTGCTGCTGCTGCTGCTGCGGCGGCGGCACGCGCCTCCAAGGTGCAGGGGGGCCGCGGCGTCGCGGCGCCTCACCACAGGCGCTTGATTGTCACCAGCGCCGCGCTGCCCGGGCTCATGTAAATCTTCCACGCGAGCTTGCCGTCGCTAGCGCTCCGCGCCACCGTCTCGATTGCGGGCGTCCCCTGCAGCTTCCCGCCCAGGCCGTACGTGATCCCGCCGATCGAAACGCCCCCCTTGGCCTGCAGCGGCGCGTCGCCCGCCGCGACGAGCCGGGCGACCGAGGCGGCGCCGTAGCCGCCCGGCTTGGCGATCCGCAATACGGCGTCAATCGCCTCGTTGGCCCGCTTGTTGATGACGACGATGCGGAGCTCTTTTTCCGCCTCATCCCACAGCGGCCACACCTTCAGGCCCTCGCCCGGCCCCGACGCGACGGCGGCGGGCAGCATGCGGCTGCGGGCACGGACGGCCTGCTTGAAGAGCATGATCGCGTAGAACGCAGGCCGGAGGATGACGGGGCCGAGCCCCTCGTCTTGGTACCAGCGGACGATGGCGGTGTACAGGTTCTGCCCAGCGCCCTAGAGTTTTGGATATAGGGTTTGGGCAGCGCGTTTGGGGGCATCTCCATGGCCACAGTGCGCGGCTGGTGGGCATGGAAGGGTGCAGGGCTGCGGAATTGATCAAGCCCCACCTACTGCACACTGGCAGTGGGACCGCCCTTGCTGCAGCGACAGCCCTTGCCACCTCTCCTTCCCCAATTCAACCTCAGCCGCTGTGCTTTGACCCCACCCCATACAGCCCTCGCCCTGACCGACCTCAACTTATCCGGATGCATGCACACATGAAACCACGCGGGCATGGGCCCATAATCGTTGCCACGCGCGCACCCACCTGGTGCAGATTCACACCGACCGCCCCCGTGGCAGCCACCTCGAAGCAGCCGTCCAGCGTCCACAGCGCCGCGGCGAAGACGTTGCTGACGCCGTCGCGGCCGCTGTTGCTGATCGTGTTCATCTCTGCGACGCGCAGCGGCTTGCCCCACTTGTTGCTGATCTGCGAAAAGAATGTGCGCCATCAGGGGAGGTTTGAGGTGGGGTTTTGGCTATTGAGCCGTAGAGGTCAAGGCCAAAACGGTATGATGTGCCTGGCGGGGACATGCAGAACGCGGCACTATGTGGACCCTGGTGACAGCTGGCCCCTCCGCTAGCTTGATCATGCACGCTGCAGCCTAACACACGCGTTCTGCCCTTCACGCCCCCACAGATGTTTCCTCTTCCCAAACCAAGCAAAACCCGTGTGCTTCGCTGTCCTCAGGTCAACTTCAAAGCACCCCCGTCGATCCATGACCGTCTTTGGGACGCCCCTGAAAGCAAGCCAAAGGGTTTGAGCCTCGGCCGGCGCACCTTGACCAGCTCCCTCAGGTTTGCCATCTCTTTCTTGATTGGCTCTTCGTCCAGCAGGGTGGACGCCGTGTTGTAGGTCTCCCTGGTTGCCTTGTACCAGTGGACTGTGGTCAGGTTGAGCCACTTTTGCCCGGCGGACCTGGGCAGGTGGGTTGAAGAGAGGACGTCGCGCACAGTTGCGTGCCAGGGCACGACTCGTGGCTGGTGAGTGAGCGGATACAGGACAGCAACCGCGCAGGCAGAGGCAAGCATTGTTGGGTGTGCAGCATGCTCAAGATATTGCTGAGAACGAAGGCTGTCTGTTTCTACGTCCATTGCACCACGTCTCTGCTCCCACAATTCACATGGGCAACCCTGCCGTGCCACAAAGCGCGTCACCCCGTACCCCAGAAACAAGCACAGCTGAGCCCCTTGAAAATGGCAGGCCCCAAGCACCACAATAAGCAGCAGCAGCAGCAGCAGCAGCTGCCCGCCCCTCACTTCAGGAACCAATCCAAGGTGGACGGGTACATGTTGACGTGGCCCCACGCCGGCCCAGCAAACTGGTTGCGCCGGCAGGCTGGGTCATTGGGGTTTTTATGGTCGGGGCAAGACATGTAGATTGCGTGAGTATTCCAATCGTTGACGAAGCAGCAGCCGATGTAGTCGTTGCCGCTCTTCCCGTTCTTGTTGGTATAGAAGTTGGGCTGGGGTCGGTGGGGCGTGGCGGGTGTTGGAGGGTGTCGAGAGCGGCCAAATGTGAGATGAAAGTTCAAGGGTGCCGTGTGCAAAACGAGGGGACCCGGGTTTTCCAAAGGGCAATCCAGACTAGAGAAATGGTTTCCAAATTCACAAGGGGGAGCGTCCAAGCCGACGAAAAAACCAGATGTGAGTGTACGTTGACGATGCGGTGTGTAGACAATCAAGGTGGGGAGGGTGGCAGGCCCGCATGTGGGGGTCAATGGCGCCCGGTAGAGGCCAACAGCCGTTCAGCCCGCCGTCATCAGCGAGTGCCACCCGCGCTGCTGGTGCCGTCCCTCCCACCTGCCCCCCC
>NW_014012683.1:18712-19305 GCF_000611645.1 Monoraphidium neglectum
CGCCCCAGCACTGCCAGCGCCGCCCACCGCCGCAGAATCCGCTTGAACCACAGATCATCGGCGCCGCGCCCCTAGAAGCGCCGCACCCGCACTCGGGGCGCCCCCAACCCCCCAAAAGCGCCCGTCTGCGCACCTCGTTGCCGATCTCAAAGGTCAGGATGCTGCCGGCCGTCATGTTCTCCTCTGCGGCCTGCATCTGCTTCTTGGACAGCTCGGGGTCGCCCCCCTCGAGGTTGAGCCCGAGTATGAACTTCGCGCCCGTCGCGGCGTGCAGCTTGTTGAGCGACTCCCACACGTACTTCGGGGGCACGGTCATCTGGTAGTCCGTGCTGCCGCCGCCGACGCGCACGATCAGCGGGCCGCCGCCGTACGAGGATAGGGACTTCATAATCTCCATGTACGAGGGTAGGTTGGACAGCTCCTCGACGTACGGCCACTCGTGGGAGATTCCGAGGAAAGACTGCGGGATGATGGGTAGCGTCCTGTTGTCGATGTCGATGTCAACAACATACTGGTATTTGGAGGGCGGGCTCACAAACAGCGCCGGCGGCGGCGGCGGCGGCGGCCGCGGCGGCGGGGGGCTCGGGCGCGGC
>NW_014012682.1:0-8754 GCF_000611645.1 Monoraphidium neglectum
GGTTGCGTGCGACGGCTCCAACAGGGCTCTCCCCCGGCTGCTGAGCATCGACAGCGGCAGCGGCAGCGACGGCGCCACCGCCAGCGCCGCCACCAAGGCGTGCGCCGTGCCGAAGCCGCAGCCGGGCTCACCAGCCGCGGCCGCCGCGCAGGCGGCGCAGGCCGCGCAGGCGCAGGCGCGCGCCCGGGCCGGGCTCATGCGCGCGTGCAAGGCGCGGCTGGCGCTGCAGGCGCTGCTGGATGATGGTGCGGCGTTTGCGGGGCAGCACGGCGCCTCGTTCTTGCCGCCCAGTGTCGAGGCGTGCCTCAGCCAGGCCACCTTCATATTGGACTCTCACCTCCTCCAAATGGTTGGCAACCCCCTCGGGGAGCCGCCGGCCCCCGCCGCCTCCGCCGCGCCCGACGCGCGCCCAGTGCCGCCGCAGCAGCAGCAGCAGATGCCTCCGGCGCTGGCCCTGGCGGCAGCCGCCCTGCTCGACCGGGAATGACTGTGCCGCTGCGAGAGTATGCGCGCAGGCCCGCACGCGCCTTTCTGCAACGCCACAGACTTGGCGGCTTTGGGGGGATGTGGAGGGATTCGGGCGGGCGAGCTCTGATGTGCCGCCGCCATCACTGAGCATTGTCAGCGGCGGCTGACGGCATACGCATCACTGATGTTGGGATTGAGGGAGGGCGAGGACCGTCGTGTTGCGCACTCTCAATCACGCACCGCCGCCCACAGTCCAGCCCTCCCTGCGTCCCAGGGCTGTCGCGGGCGTGAGCGCGCGCGCGCTTGCACGAAGTGTTGAACTTGAGGGCACCAGGTGTGAAGCATTTGAACCAGGCGCGCGGCGTCGACGCCGCGCGGTTGATCCCTCCCGTGCTCGTACATAACACGAAGCGCCGGCCCGCCCCTGCCGCAGTCCGAACCACTAAACCAGCAATGTCCCTGTCTCTTGGTCTCCCGCTCAACAAGCCCCCTGGCTCCGGCCCCCCATTGCAGCGGTGCAAGGGGCTGCAGCCCATAGTGTACCCCAACGCGGCCAGCCATTACCCACAGCTGTCTGACCGCCTTTGCTGCGGCTGCCTGCATGGCCACTACGCTCGCGCACCTCTGGCCTGCATGTGCGTGCGCATGGCCGCCCGGCTGCGTCGCGCGGGCGATATTCCCGTTGTCCCACCACATAACGCGAGGCCGTGCTCACGCACGCCCGCACAGGATTTCCGAGCCTCAGCACCCCCGCTTGCCCCGGCCTCGCCGCTGCTGCACCCACCCAACCCGCCCGGCGCCCGCACGCCCTGCGGCGGGCTGCACGGCTCGTGCCCGACCGCACAATAAAGAGACTTATCTGGGCCCCGTCGCCATCCCTGGCGTGCGCGCATGTGCCAGGCATCGCGGCCACACTTCTCTGCCTCGCCGCTGCGTGGCTGCTGTCTCACCCCGCGGCACCTCTCAAGCGAGTCCCGCCGCCCCTGCAGCGGCGCCGCCGAAGCAGTGTGCGCGGGGCCCCTGCCTCTTGCTGGCGATGTCGCCGTCGACTTCACGCACCGCGCTTGCCGACCTTGGTTGCTGCTGGGCCGCTGTAGACATTGCCGGCGATATCCCTGAGTCGCTGCCCTCAAAGTGTGGCACTCATCAGGCTGCCCTTGTGAGCACTGGTCTGTGACACCGCCGATCTGGGCGGCACGGGTGCAGTCTTTGCATGGGACGAGGTTGCCAGCCCACCTCGCGTCTTGCGTCGGCCCCCCCAAAAGTCAATTGTAGGCAGCATCATTTCACTGCACCGTCCGCCATATCCGCCGCAAGTCTTGCCTCCGACGACCCGGCGGCTTGCTTGGTGCGTTTTCACAATACTTTCTGCGCCAACCCCACACTAGGTAGGTGGGGCCCGGCACGGGCACCGCACTTTTCCAGACACACTTGTGACGAGCGGCACGCGCCAGGCAGCCGCGGGTCCGGCCGCAAAAGGCGGGTGTGCGGCGTTCTGGGCCCCTTGAAGCGCCCAACAAAGAATGGCGCGGGCGAACCTACATCCCGCCGGCTGCGGCGTGGCGTTGGCCCTGGCCTCCGACGGGCGCGCACGCACTGCTGCAATGCTGCATGCATCGGAGCAGGCTGCGGCCGCCTGCCTCTGCGCGCCAGGGACTGGGCCGCCCCGCCCTGCGGGCGCGCCTCGGTGCGCCGCTAATAACACTCATGCACGCGGGCGCGGCGCGGCTTCCTGGGTGGCACAGGGCTCCGCGGCCGCCGCGCCCGCGCCTCCGCTCGTATCGCTCGCCATCGGCCTGTTGTTGCCACCACCGACTCAGGTCGAAGCCTCCCTGGGTTTGCACCCCTTCACTCTGCTTGCGCCCCGCCGGGCTCAGGCCCTTTTGAAATGGCCCGCCCCGCGGGCATCCCCATGCAACCCCCTCGCCGCCACCCGTCCCGATCCCATTTTGCCTGTTTTCACACATTCAAAGTGCAGGGAGCGGGGCGCCGGGCCAGCTCGGGGGCCGGGTCGCGTTGCCGGTAGTGCTGTCGGTGCGCCGATGCTCTTCCTTGGGGCTCATTGCAAGAAGGCCCGGGGATTCATTCTTTTGCCGCCAGGAGACGCGGCAGGACGCATCAACAGACGAGGAAGGGCAGCACACAGCACTGCTTTTCACGCACAGATTGCATGGCGCATGTCAAGGCGGGCTTTTCAGCCACCTTACCTTTCCGAATCATCGCTGCCTCCCCGTCTGTCCTGTCCACTTGCCTGTCGAGGCTCCGCCAATTCTGTCGCAGCAATTTCTGACTGTCAGGCTGCATCTACACCTATCCACGATCATGTCATTGTAAAATCAAAGCTCGTGGATCCACACAATCAAAGCTGCATTATCAACTGCACACCGGACACGGAGCGGCAGCACAGTCCAGCTGCGAGGGCTGAGGAGATGCAATGCGAGTGGGCGCCGCGTGGTCGGCAAGGAGAAGCGTGTTTGCAATGTCACTGTGACCCCCCATGTCTGGGGATTGGTGGGCAAGGGTCCTAGCTCAAGTCCGCAAGCGCAGGGGTGGTGTTGTGGTGCCTGACTGGTGCCAGGCGTGTTCCTGCAGGCGGTTCACAGGGCGGCGTGAGGAAGGCAGGCTCGGAGCCTGCACCCCATCGTTCAATGTTCACGCCGCTCCTGACCCGCGCCGCGCCCTCCGCCTGGAGTCGGGGTCATTGGATGTGGCTCCAAGTTTCTGCATTTTTCTGGACTTGCGGCCTTTGGGCCGGCCTGGTGTTGGGAGTTCACTGCCAGTTCTCAATGCAGTGGTTCACGGTGTGATCCGCGGCTCCAGCCGGCTGCCCAGCGGGTGATTCCCACCCGAAGGTGCCAAGACCGGCGCCCATAAGACCTGATACCCAAGACCTGTGGCTCCTACTCCATTATCTGAGTAGGAGGACGCCACGTCGAGTGCGACCAACACAGACCCGCGGCGTGTTTTCTCGGTGCGTACATGAGAGCGACGATACAGCTGAACGAAAAAGGCTGAATATCCCAGGAATTTCTTGAACCATTCGAGGCAACGTAGATCATCGCCCATTGCAATCAGATCTGCGAGCGAGATGCGGCCTCTCGGATCCAATGACAATCAGCATGATCAGACCTAGCTGATTGATCGCTACACGCATGCAGTGTGTGTGGAGCACAATTCAAACAGCTTCAGGAAGCCGGCAGCAGCTCAGCGCCAATTCTTGCACGCTGCAGCAGCATGTGTCACGGGAACTTTTCATGTGCGCTGGATGCATCGTTATGATACTTGGCATTTCCAGTGTACACTCGTCCCACATGTCCGCCTGCCGCTTGCAGAGGCCGATCTACAGCGCACCTGGAGCGAACATCGGGCGCCATGCGGACGCGCTGTTGCCGGCAGTTGCATAGCCCTTCCTGCGTCGCTCAGCCATGCCGCCTGTTTCCAGCCAAGCATAACGACGGCGCCGCGCTTGGCACAAGGCGCCGTGTTCAGTTCTGCCGCGCGTCAGCAGCTGAGTCACTAGCTTTAGACCCCAAAACCTCGGACCACTCGAGCGACTCCTCGGGACCTAGGGGCAAGAATACGGACCTATTTTTGTCATGAATGATCGAATGCATATTCTGAAACTGATTGAAGCTTGCGATACGTATGCGGCCGATGGCAAACAAGTAAACACAAAGCAGCAATTCACCATCCCTCCACGCTTTGCCCCAGCCAGCTTCAATCCACAGGGATGCCACGCTTCCCGGTCGCTTTGCTGGTTGTGGCAGCCCTCGTCGTCTGTGCCGCCGCCGACGATGTGATCACAACAGGTGGGCGGCTGCATGCAATGTCAAGCCGTCGCTGGGCTGCCAGTGGTGGTGTGGTGGTGCAGAGCAGCAACAGACATTGAGAATGCATGCCTGCGCCACCACGGACCTCGCTTTGGTGGCTGCAGCCTCGATACTCCTACTCCTCGCACCTCTTGTGACGTCAACCACGCACCTCTACCGCAGGCACCGAGTTGCCCGTCCGTCTCCTGGGGCCGCCCGTGCGCGCGCCGCCGAAGGAATGGGGCGCAGGCGGCATCCCTCCCCCATATGGCCGCCGCAGTGAGTGGGGACAGGGGTCGAGTCCTGGGCGGACCGAAGAAGATCCTTGCCTACAATAGCCGGCCGGCCGGCGGGCGCGGCGGGGTTGATGCAGGATGTCGCTCCTGCGAACTATCGCTGGGCTGGTTCGCACGACCCGTTGCATAATCGGGGGCGCGGCTTGCGGTCTGCAGGCACCAGGCCAGTCGCTTCATGCACTCCAACACCCTTATCCCTCTGCCGTCGCTCACCCGCAGGCCCGCCCGGAGAGGGCGTCCCGAAGCCTGAGCATCCCCCCGGCCCCAAGCCAGGCACCATTTACTGCATCCGCGCGCCCTGTCCCTGATCGCCCCCGGCCTCGCCCCTTGACCTTGATCAGCAGCTGGGCGTTGTGCAGGGCTGCAATGAATCTGCCGCTCCAGTGTTGGTATTACTATTGCAATTGTCATGCTGGTTGACACACTGATCGCTTTTTCCTGCTTGATCGAGTTTGCGTGTTACCTGTGGTTGCGGTGTTGCAGCCATCGCACCCCCAAGAAGGAGTGCAGGATGCCGTGCATTGCTAGAAGAGCAATTCGGAGGGTGCAGCAGCTCGGCACTGCACGCAGTGGGCAGCTGAGCAGCACCAGCTGAAGCACTTTAACGATGATGTAAGTGTTGACCGGCATACAAAGACATTTCACACACAGCTGTGCAAAACAGCATGAATCATCTTTCAGCACTGCTTTGTACACGACATGCTGGGTCAGAGCATGCACCCGGCGCTGATGGCGTTGCCATTCGCACGTGTTCCCAGGCAAGCGCTGTATCATGGCCAGTGACTATGTGCCTCCAGCAATGCAGTGCACGAAGACCCGTGGTAGCTACGAGATCAAGCCATGGGCAGGAAGAGCAAAAGGACGAGCCCCCCCCCCTGCCCGGGTCCCATCGTAGCGCTCCCCCGGATGACTGCGGCATGCTGTACACTGCGCGACAGGTGCTCGCAGGACAAGCTCAAAGGCAAAGAACTCATGAGGTGTCCTAGGTGGTGTATCACCTGCCACTGCTTATTGATGTACCACTGGCCTGCTGTTCAAGCCCCGGTGCACTGCTGGCCGCTGTTTGTGTGACCACGCATGTCTGGCTTCCTTGCAGTGGCAGGCAGGCTGCGACGTCGGATCACGGGCCATCACCCCCGCATCTTCGTTGCGGCTTACTGGAAAGTATTGCAAGCTATTGCAATTGATGAGTCGGCATCCTCAGACACAGCCACGTACGCGTTTCGTCATACCAGAGTACCGTGCCGGCAAACCAACCTCCGTAGCACCAAGACGCGCGGTATCAACCCAATCACGGGTGAGATTTGGCTGTAAAGTTTACGGCCTTGCTTATGATACCTCGCTGCGTCAGGGATGGCTGCCTGAAAGAATGCGGTCCGGCCGCTTTTGGCCATCTGCACGCCCAGCGCTGCCAGTGGGCACCTTGTCAGGTTGTGCCGGTTCTGCTGCCAATGAGCTGTCATTTATATCACAGCAGTTCCGCGGGATGCCGCTGCATCGAGCGGGGGCAGCAGCTCCAACCTGAGCCGTCCCGCAGAGTCCGCTGCCCGCCACATCAGCTCCGTCACCACCTTCATCAGTGGTGGTGACCCGAAAATCTCCAACCGCTGACGCAGCTTCCTGAGATCTGAGAATTGCAAGACTGAGATCCCTCACTGATTACGTACCCTTGACAACCCCACTCACGCCGCTGCTAACTTTGCGGTTTTGCTACGCAACCGCAAATACACAACTGCTGTTGAACTGCCATCTCCGCGGACAAACAAGTTGGATGCAGATTGGCGCTTCAAAACTACAACATTCAGTGAAGTGTTGTTGTGTAGCAGTACAGCTCAGCGCTTCCTGCAACCTCCGTCCTCATCCATCCCAACGCAAACCCTGCAGTGATGCGGCGCCTCCCTATCGTCCTGCTGCTGGCGGCTGCTGTCGTTATGTGCGCCGCCGCCGCCGATGCCGACACCGCGGCGGAAGCAGGTGAGGGGCTGGGCTCAAATCACGCGAAGCTGATCCAGCCGTCAGCGGGCGGAGTCAGCAGCCCCCAAGCAGCCGCGTCGCAGGGGTGGCCCTTCAACGAAGCAGCCGGGCGAGCAGGCGCTGAACTTGCCCAGCGTGCCCCTTTTACAACTTCGTGGATGCTGGCAGCGTCTGCTGTCACTTCGGCTCACACGTATCTTTTGTTCCGCTGCCGCATGTTGCAGCGACGGATGCCCCTGGTTACGTCCCCACGCAGCCCCTGCCTGGGCAGTGGAACACCGGTGGCTGGCCTTGGGGCCGGCGCTGGGGTGGGTTGCCTGCGCACGCTCAGGGGCCGCTCCATGCTCGAAGGGGGATCGGTGCAGCACAGACCCAGTGAATGCATGGTCGGTTGCTTGTTGATACATGGCGAGCAGCGGAGGCTTGCGCTCATCCCCTGAGGGAGCCTCTCTGTATGTCGTCGCTTTCGCAGGCCCGCCCAACGGGGGTTGGCCAAGGCCCGTCGACCCCTATCCGCCCATCTGGAGGCCAGGTCCCATCTACCCACCAGGCCCCATCCACAAGCCAGGCCCCATCTACTGCATCCGCGCCCCATGCCCCTGAGCCGCGAGCTGGCTGGCTCCTGAACAGTGCCGCCCATGAGCGCGCCGCTCATGGGCGCGTGCCCCCTGCTGTTGCGTTCCATGCCGCAGTCTTCTGTTGCTGAAGTTCACTAAACCTGCTTGCTTGCTATTGTGTGGTAAGCGCACTGCCCAGGATTTGATTAGTGCAGCCTCCCGGGTATTGGTCCGGGAAGTCAGACACTGCTCTGGGGCACTGCAGTACGCAGCACTGCAGCACAACGCAAGCGGTCGGCAGCTCGGCAGGCCAGCTGGAGCGCATTGATTACCACACCAGACACAAAAACGCTTGTTGACCCGCATTGTAGCTCTTTGTCGCACGCAAGGACGCAACAACTGCAGATCGACACGACCGTGAAAAAAATCTGACATCGCCTCAACCGCGCATTCCGCACAATGCTTGTTCGGAAAGCGTTCAGTGCCGACAGCGTGACGAGCCAGCGGCACCGCACGCCTGCATCGCCCTCCGTCGTGCAGCGCCATCGACGTGTTGTGGCTGTGCGCGCTGCAGCTGAAGACTACACTGCCCTGCAGGGATGCAGCGTTCTGCGCGCGGATGATGGGCAGTCGGTGGAGCTGCTGTCACTGTGGCCGGTGAGGGCGCCACCTGTGCGGCCGATCAAACTTGTATCCAGCCCTTTGCACAGGCAAGATGCTGACTGCGAGCGGCACCAGGAACGGGAAGAGCAGGAGCACCAGCAGCGCCAGCAGCAGCAGCAGCAGCAGCAGCTGTTGTCTTTCCAGAATCAAGTTGCAGGGAGCAAACACCAACCGGCATCAGCCAAGCAGCAGTCGCAGCCGCGACGACGCTGCCTGCGTCACCAGCCTCCTGAGCGGCCAAGGCACGCGCGAGTTCAGCCGCAACTTCTGCAGCCGCCAAGACAATGAACCCCCGCACTCGACAGCTCCCAAGCGCCGCCTTTTCGCGACTCCGCTGCGACCCTCAGGCAGGCGGTGTTCACCCTCTGCTCTTTTCTGGCCGGCCCCCAACCAGGGCATCGCCGGCAACCGGGTGGTGGTCCCCTTCCTGACTCACTTCGGGGACCTGACGAGCTGGGAATTTGCCCAAAAGCTGCAGAAGAAGGCGCTGGGGCCGCTGCAGGAAGCCGGGGTCAAGGTGGGGTCGAGCCCGTGGTCTCCCTGCCGAGGCTGCTGCTGCACGATTTCAGCGCTGATGTCAGCAGGACCCCGGCCGCCTAGGCCGAGCTTCGCCGCAGTGCTACTGCGTCTCTGCATGGTTGGGCAGACCAGCGGGCGCAGGAGGTCTGCTGGGAAAGCACGCACAGGACGCGTGATGGCAGCAGGGCAGCCCCGAGGGCTCAGCCCCGCCAACACCCGCGGCCGCGCCCAACCCACACAAGGTTATCTCCGTCGGCCTCGGGTCCCCGGAGAGCGCCCGCACTTTCGCCGCTGCCCTGGACTACCCCTTGGAGGGGCTCTATGCAGACCCCACCGGCGCCTGCTGCAAGGCCCTCGGGTTCAGCCCGGGGTTTGCGGACAGCGTGGAGGGCGTGGACCCGTACCTGAAGCTGCTGCCCATGCTCATGGGGATCGGCAGCCCCGGGACCGTGCAAGAGGTGAAGGGGG
>NW_014012682.1:9244-18794 GCF_000611645.1 Monoraphidium neglectum
GGGGGGGGGGGGGGCAGGCAGCACACGCGCGCCCCATGGCCGCTGGCTCGTCGGCGCCACGGGCGAGGGGGCGTGACGGGTTTTGAGGTGCCAGCGGTAGCAGGGGTCCTACGTATGGCGCGGCACCTGTCAGGCAGTGGGCCCCGCCGCGGACGTTGGCGTGTCGTCAAACGCAGCCGGCCTGCGCTGCGCTGTGCTGCGTGCGGCGTCCTAACTTCTCCCGTGGCGCCGCGTCCGCGTCGATGACGCCACCTTAGGTGCTGAGGGGATACGTGGGCGACCGCGAGGCGCCGCCTGTGTTTGATGGCACGCTGGGCCGTGCGTTTGACATCCTGGGGAAGGGCTACCAGGTGGGTCGTGTGGTGTGAGGACGGGGTTTGGTTTGGGTGGGGTGAGTGCGCAACGGGGCAGGTGCTTGGTTTGGTTGCAAGTGTGCAGGCTGTGAGGACACTGGCGTCTGGCGATTGTCCATGAGTGCGTGTGCGCGTGCAAGCATGCAGGCGGAAGGGCGGGTACGCGTGCTTAATCGGGGTGGTGAAAGTGCTCATGGTTATGCGGACGGGCGACGAGCGTGAGCGCAAGCCTGTATGTGCGCGCCTGCGCGTGTCCGCGCGCCAACACACAACTCACACAAGCGCACATGCCAAGTGTGTGTGTGTATGTGTGTGTATGCGTGCATGCGTGTGTGCGCGTGCGCGTGCGCGCGATTGCGTTGAATTCCTGCCTGAGTATCTGAACCTAGCGCCCGCCGCTCCTCCCACCTGCAGAGGCCCCTGGAGCTTGCCACGCTCCGCCTGCAGAACATGGTCGGGGTATTGTCCAAGTGTGAGCAGAGCCAGAGGCGGTGGCAACCGGCGGCTTGCATGCCCTCCCGTGCGTCTGTCCTGCCGCGCGTGTGCCGCCTGCATCATTGCGAATTAAGTGGAGCCCCAGGGTGTTGATAGTTTTAAACATGTACTGCATGCTTGTCGCCCAAAGCACCAAATTTCAAGCCGCTGTGGACACTGGCACGATGGTGTACTGCATCGCTTGAGGAATTTGTTGCTTGGAGTGTCTGTGAGTGTACCTGCATCAATCCGTGGACGCCTTCCTCGACAGGGGGGGACCTCGCGCCGTCCGAGAAGCGGCTGCTGACTCAGCAGGGCGGCTGCATCGTCTTTGACGGCTGCGACGTCGTCTACAGGTGCAGTGGGGCCGAACCGCTGACTCGGGTGCTGCCCCTTGCATGCAGCTTTGCACGCCACACCGCACACGCCAGCATGTTTCATCGGCTATTTCACCCGTTGCTTGCAGGGGACCCTTTCTTTGCCTGTCACCCACTTGTCGCCCACCACTTGTCACCTTGTCACCAGGCATGCGGACCCCGGGATCCTGAAGTACGCTGATGTGGACGCGGTCGTGCAGGCCGCCACCCAGGCGCCTCGGAAGCTGATCGCCAAGCAGAGAGAATGAGCTGCGAGGTTGATTCACTGCATTTTGTTTTGTATTGCGGTACAATTGGTGCATGATGCGCTTAAATAGCTGCTGTGGTGGAAGTCAGCTGATAATTAAGAATTGTGCCCCAGCTGGCTTGCTGAGCAGGCGGTCGCTTGCGCTGTGCTGCGGCGCTCTGGCAATCTGCCTCACTCGCAGTCCCTGGCTCTGGCACGATGGGCTGGCTGCAAACAATCCTAGCAGCGTATATACCACACAGTTCTTGAGCAATCAACCTGAATGGAGCTCAGCATCAAGCCGCAACAAGTCACAACTGGACGGCGTCCGGTGTGCACGGATGGTCAGCAACACGCAGGCGCTCTACAGACCCAGATAACCCACAGCTCCGGGGCACGGGGAACGAATGCAGAAATGGGGTCCTTGCTTGTCAAAGGTCGTATGATGGTTGATGGGCCTGCTAGGCCTGCCCCCGCCATACGGGACTGCGAGAACGACAACGCACATATAGGCACGGAACCTGAGGAAGTGCGCGCTAGCTGGCTTACTTGCCGCTCACATCAGCGCGCGACCGGCGATGCATCCCGGCCGAATCTGTGCTGCATTGTACCCCCTTCCAGCACGGAATGCCCGCTCTGCGCCTAGAAAAACCCTGAACCCTACACCTTAAACCCTAGTCCGACTACGCTACAATGTGCGACGCAGCGCACGTGTTAGCAAGACTGCGAATGTGGATGCTGAGGCGCAGTATCGTGTCCAGCCGTGCACCGCATACGTTAGCTTGTACGCGTGATTCACTGTGCCCGCCGGCATCCCTCCGCGCCTCTGCATTGCTGATTGCGTGGTCTGCCCGTGGCGGCTGCGTGCGGGCGCTGTGCGGTCCGAGCTGGTCCAGCCGCTTTGGTTTTTGAGGCCCTGGCCCAAACAAGCCCGCCCTGTATCACGGTTTGTGCAGGCGTTGCAGCAGCATGGCAGCACGAGGACAATCCTTGCAGCTGACCTCTGGAGCCTGGAGCAGGACAAGGCAACGCACTTGGTGCGCCCCCCAGTTCTGCCGTCTATAATTGATGCGCAGCCGCCCGGCCTAGAGCTACGCTCACTTTTTGGCTCCTTCCTCTCGGCCCTCCTGTCCTGCCACCTGGATTCCAGACCCTGCTTCCCCCTCCTGCGCGGCCCCCTCCTCCCCGCAGTACCTGTGCCTGAGCCTGCTGAAGGACAGCGCCTCGTCCATCCCCGCGGCCCTCCAGCTCAGCGCACCCATACTGGTATTCCTCAGCCTCGGCCGCCTGGCGCGCGGCAGGTCAAGAGTGCAAGTGTCACGCGCACGACGAGCTCCATGGGAAGGGCCTAGGGGTCACAAACGTCAGACGGTGTTCCAGGTGTCGTCCTGCATCCCGCTGCTGTTGATCGCTAGCCCGCTGGAGAAGCCTCGTGTCATAGTGCTGCGCTGGCTGCCGGGTCACCCATGCACGGCTGCGGCGCAATGGCAGCGCTGGACCATTGGGCATCGCCACCGCCTATATATTGCGTTTTGCTCGAGCGTATCAGCATTCTTGCAGTTACACCCAACCAGGGATACGCCTTTCGTAATCCCAGCCTGGTACCGAAATACGGTACCGGAACGCCATCGATTTCAGCACCAAGACGTGCAATTTCAAGTCGATCAACGGTGAGATTGGCCTATATACATAACACAGCACTGCATAGCCCACTCCATCAACATGCGGCTGACTGCGGTTACGCCGCTGTTGGCCATCTGCGTGCCAAGCGCTGGGTGTGGGCGCCCTTGAAATATGCGCCATTTGTGCTGCCGATAAGCTTACGATACACTGCACAGCAGCGCTTCGGGATACCGTTGCATCGTAGGGCGGCTGCGGCTCGCTGCCCATGCCGTCTCGCCTGGTCCGCTGCCCGCCCCACATCCTCAGCCTGCTGACACAGCTTGCTGAGACCAATACCCACACAACTGAAGTAACACACTGATTGCGTGCCCTCGGCACACCCACCCACCCTGTCGCTATGTTCGTGTGTGTGTGCTGGACCATCACAAATGCACACGGGCTAGTTGTTGACCTGCCATCACCCCTGAATTACAAGTGGTAAAGATCCACCCCAGTCAAACCCACCTTCTGCAGATTTTTCTGGCGCAAGTGCATAGCCCTCATCAACCTTGTCGTCAAACTTTCCCACACCACAATATCCCCCCCCCCTGCAGTCATGCGGCGCATCCTCGTCAGCCTCCTGATGGCGGCCTTCCTCGTGGCGTGCGCCACCGCCGCCTCTGACGAGGCGGCGGCGGGAGCAGGTGAGGGCGGCGTTCAGGGGTTGCAAGACAGAGCCAGCCACCAGCGGGCGGCGTGGGCAGCCCCCAAGCAGACCGCCGTGGCAGGGGCGGCCAGCAAGCAGCCAACCCAGCAGGCGGTGACCTTGCGCACCGCGCCCCTCTTACCACCTTCTGAAAGTTGGCGGTGTCGGCTAACACCGTGAATTGCATCCCCCTGTGCCCTGTTGCCGCGGCCTGCAGCGACAGACACGGCTGCTGACTTCACCGGTGGGTGGTGGGATTCAACTGGGGGGGCTCTCCTTGGGGCCAGCGCTCAGACGTGGTGCTCGGGCGGCCGGGCTGAGGGGGGGGGGGGCAGCGCGACTGTAAAGCGAAAGAATGCAGCACAGATGGACGCTGGAATGCACCAACGGCCGAGTGTTGGGATGGGGCAAGCGCCAGATGCCTCCGCGCAACTCCTCAGGGCGCCTCTCTGTGCAACGTTCTCCGTCTCGCAGCACCGATCTGGCGCAGGCCACGCCCCGGCAACATGGGAGGCCCCATGGGAGGCCCCATGGGAGGCCCCATGGGAGGCCCCATGGGAGGCCCCATGGGAGGCCCCATGGGAGGCCCCATGAGACGCCTTATGGGCGGCCCCATGGGAGGCAACATGGGAGGCAACATGGGAGGCCCCACGGGAGGCCCCATGGGAGGCCCCATGGCAGGCCCCATGGCAGGCCCCATGGCAGGCCCCATGGCAGGCCCCATGGCAGGCCCCATGGCAGGCCCCACGAGAGGCCTTATGGGGGGGCCCATGGGAGGCCCTATGGGAGGCCCCATCTTCAACCCTGGCCTCATCAAGTGCCTACGCGCGCCGTGCCCCCTTACAGGATAGGACAAGACGCCCGCGCGCCACGCCCCACGTGCTGCTTGCGCGCGCCGTGCCTTGCTCGGGGGCCCCTTGCGCCGCAGGCTTGCCGAGCCCCGCGCAGCAAGAGCATCCTGCGCGTGGCCGTTGCCGTCGCCGCACCCCAAAAGCGCACGCCGCCCACTGTTGCGTCACTCTCTTGTTGCCAAGGTCCATCAGAGTTGCTTGCATGCTATTGTGTTGTAACCACCAGTCTGCTGTTTTGAATTGTAGGCCCCTAGACCCGACTGAGGCGCCGAGTGTGTGCGCCGGCGGCAGCTGAGCAGACCAGAAGGAGCGCAGTGGATGTTTACATTGGTAGATTATGTAGGCACGCATGACCAGCCTCAGGTTCAATCGTCAAATGCACGCTTGTTCACAAAGCGTGCCGAGCTGGTAGCTTGACCGGCCACACGCGCCGCTCGCCTGCATCGGCCCCCTGGCGCGCAGCGCCAGCAGGCGGGTGGTGCCACGACCAGCCAGTGCATGTGGGTGCCGCAGCGATTGACTCCGCCGCCCTCCAGTGGGGCAGCATCCTGCGTGCAGGCAAGGTGCTCGTGCGTGGCCCCATGCGACGCCGCCGCTGTCGGTGCTGCTTGTGGCCAGGATCCCTGCCCTGCATCTGCGCGTTGGGCAGCAACGGGAGGCGGGCTGCGCTTCGGAACCTGCAGTTGCCCTCAACACCTCCACGCTCCCTGGAGCGGCGCCGCCAGCCTGGGTGAGGCCCCGCCGAGCTGCCCGCGCCTGCAAGAGCGAGCCGTCAAACGCAGGCTTGACCGTCCTCATGGTTCGACACGGTACGAATGGCATGGTGCTTTACAACGGGGAAAGGCCAGGCAGGAATGTCACAAACTCCAGAAAGTGACAACTCGTACATGGGGATAAGCTGTTGCCTCCCCCCCCTCAATGAGCGCAAGCGCCGCTGAGACGCCTTCTCGCGCAAGCCATAAGCCATGGTCATAACCCCGGCAAACTAGGACCGTAACAAAGGCAGCAGTTTTCACACAAGCGTAAGTAGAACCCCAGTCTTTGAATCCGCCCACACGACATTCCCCATCCTGCCAAATGCTGTGCCTTGCTTGATGCTGCAGCTGCCGCCGCTGTGCTGAGCTCCCCGCGCTGCTGCTCCTGCTGCTGCTGGTGCTGCCTCCTGCTGCTACTCCGCATGCTCCTGCGGCTGCTCCTGCTGCTGCTGCTGCTGCTGCTCCTTCTGCTGCTGTCCCTTGAGGTACGACTTTCGCCTGAACGCCTGCGTGTCCAGCTGATCACGCGCCGCAAAAGGCGAATTGAATGACACCTGTGTGTGCAGATGTGTGTAGATGTGTCTGTATATTTGTGTATGTGTTTGTGTGAGTATGTGCGCGTGTGGTTGGTGCACGCTGTGGTTAAGGCACAGCCGGGTGAGGCCTGTGAGGCGCCTCAGGCCGCAGCCGGGAGGTACGACCGTGGCTGGGAGCCCCGCCCCTCCAGCCGATGATCTAGTCGCCGCGCCTCCGCTGCGAGCGCACGCCGCGCGCTGCTGCTGCTGCTGCTGCTGCTGCTGCTGCTGCTGCTGCTGCTGCTGCTGCTGGGCCCTGCTGTCCTGCTCAGCACGCTATCTGACTCCGCCGTGGCCACCACTCCTCCGCGTGGTGGCCACATCGATAAAGCCGTCGCCTCGCAGACCCATCACAGTCTGCTCCGACCAGAACCCCTGACGCCTCGCCGCCACAAGCCTCACGCCTCGCCTCCCTGCGCAGCTGTGCGGCAGCTGCCGGCCGCAGCGCCCGGGTCCAAACTGCCGCCAGGTCAGACCCCCACCTGGCCGTTCACGCGGTGGCCCTCCCTCAAGCTGTCCAGCCCGGCCTCCTTGAACGACCCCCACTGCTGCCCGTCGCTCCTGCATTTCGAAGTGTGCGGAGGTAACTTTGTTAGTGAGGATGCGGGCTCAAAACGCATCAATGCACGCGCACGCGGGTGCCGCGGCGGCGTGCCCAAGGGGGCGGTGGTGGCATGAGCACCGCTCGCGACGGGCCTGGGGAGACGTGCACTGCGCGCTGCGCGCGAGCACTCATCTCAAGAATGCACATGCTGGCCTGACAAGGCTCCGGTGATAATGCCAGGTCCCATGCAAGCAGCCACGCTGGTGGAGGGCTGCCGCGCAGCAGCCGCCTCACCCCTGCAGCAGCATCGCGGTTGTCGTGATGATGGGGATGGCGATGAGGCCCGCCAGAGTCAGCACCAGCAGGCTGTTGCGGCCGCCCTTGGCCGCGGCCCTGCGGGTTGCAGCGCGGCAGGGCGCGGGGGACGGGCGCTGATTCCAATCGATCGAGCACGGGGCGCAGAGCGCGGGGCGAGCTGCATGGCGGGTTGCGCGCGGCCCAGCTCGGGTCATCAAAGTGTTGCCGTCGCCCGCGTTGACGTTGCCGCACAACCTGGGGAGCATCCGCGTCCCATCCCCACTCCATGGGGGCCAGCAGCTCACTTGTAGAACTTCAGCTCGGTCTCATAGCCACCGTACTTGCCCCAGGGCACGCGCCCATCGACGCTGTTTGCGTGCCAGTACGCCTCTGCGTATTGGGGGTTTGGTGGGGACCCCGGGGGCGGCACGTTGTAGCCGGCGCGGCGGCGCAGAATGGATTCGTAGGCGGCTTTGACCTTTGCAGGGTGTGGGAGAGGGGGCATGAGTGGGGGGCATGGGATGGGCGGCTGCCAACTGGCGTTGAGGAACGACGCCGCCGTGTGGGCATTTTAGGGGATTATGGGAGACAAGCCGCCTCTTGCTTTGTTCGTACACACAGTGCGGTCTGGGCGCCGCTCCGCGCCCCCGCATCACAGACGCGGCAGTCTGCTGGTGCCGCCGCTTCAGCTTCCGTGGGCGCGATCCCCGCAAGGCCCTTCCGGCCGGGGCGGCACGCTGCCAGCCAATAGCGCAGCCGCCGCTGCCATCGCCGCTGCCATTGCAGAGAGCGGCAAGCGCATCGTTGCGGCGGACAACGGCGCTCACCTCTTTGAATTTTGCCTCTGCCGCCGGCCGCTCAAGCTCCGGCGCCTTGTCGGGGTGGTGCTGCCACACCAGCTTCCTGAAGGCCTCCTTCACCTGGCCCATTCGTCAGCAGGCGCCGCGCGGCGGTGATGGGGCTGGCGGCCGGATGCGCTCATGCGCCATGCGGCGCCCAACAACTGACGCCGCTGTCCTGTGGGCGTTCGTTGCGGTGCTCGCGTTGCGCGGCAGCCCTGCCGTTCACCTCATCGTTTGTCGCTGTTGGGGCAAGCCCAAGTGCTGCGTACGCGGCAGCCGCGGGCATGTTGCGCGGGGTAATGGTACAAGTACGCCCGGAAGGTTTGGCTGAGACGTGTTGAAATGACGCGTGTATCATACTTGTATTTCGGGGCTCTCTACGTCACACCACATTGAAGGGGTGACGCTCCAGTGCCCATGATCTGAGGCAATAATTGCTTGATCCCATCGTTCCAGGGCGCATACATAGCAACTTGCGTGGCCCCGATCGCACAGACGTGTGCTTAGGACGGCCACGGGGCGCTCACCTGCGTCCACCAGCATCACAACATGGCGGGAACGCCGGCCTTGGCGCCGCGCCTGACCACATGGCTGCTGGTCCTCCTCCTCGCCTGCTGCGCCAGCGGCGCGGCCGCCATCCAGGCTTCCCGCACGGCGCGCATGGGGCCACGCAGCGGCGGCAGCGGCAGCGGCGGCGCCTCGGGGCGCCGTTACAGTGTGCGGGCAGAGGAGGACCGGGTTGAGGGCCTGCCGGGCGCCCCAGAACCCCAAGGATTCGGGATGTTTGCTGGGTGAGCGCGCACGCGTGTGCTGCTGGAGACCCCTCTAGAATGTGTTGTAGGCGCCACAGGGCGTCCGGTGCGGCTTGAGGCCTGGCCAGACCATGGCGGCGGGCTCGGGCACACACACCAGGCAACCTTTGAACTCACCGCCGCCAGCCGCATGCACACGCCAGCCGCATGGTGGCCACATGCACTCGTCGGCCGCATGCATGCAACGCGTGCATGCTGCCCGCCCCCACTGAGTTCCGCGCCCTCAACGCGCGTGCGCCATTGACGGTCTGATCAACCCCACCCCTGCCCGTGTTCGAATCCCGTTCGCGACAGAAACGTGACAGTGGACGAGGCGGCGGGGCGCGCCCTGTTTTACGTGTTTGTGGAGCGGGTGCACTCCCCTGAGACGGCCCCCGTCATCCTCTGGCTCAACGGGTGGGGATGAGCCATAGGGATGAGTCAAGTGACTAGTGAGATTACCATGAACGCGGTGGCTGTCCAGGGTTTCGCTGCTGCGCGTTTTCTGGGCTGATTTCACTCCGAAACATGTTCAGTTGTCGCCGCCGTGCCGGCAGGCATGTGTGCAGGCAAGTGCGTGTACGTGTGGTTGCCGACGCCGCTGGCCAGCAATTGCGCACCCCTCGAATCGCGGGCCCGCGCCGCCCGCGCGCCCCTCGCCGCCCTGCCCCTCCCCGCCCGGCCAGGCCGCGCCCCGCCCACCACACCCCTGAGCCCCACCACTGCGCCTCACCCCATTTCACAGGGGTCCCGGGTGCTCGTCCCTGGGGGGCGGCTTCATGTCTGAGCTGGGGCCCTACTTCCCCCACCAGCAGGGCAACGCGCTCAAGAGCAACCCCTACGCATGGAACAATGGGCTGGTGGGTTTACGATCTGGTGATCTGGTGATCTGGTGATCTGATGGTCCCATAGCCAGCATCGCGACAGACGGCGGCGTGGAGGGTGGGTGTAGGGGTCCTCCGGGCCCTCCCGCCGCTGCGGCAGCAGACGCGCCTGTGAGGGCGCGGCGCGGCCGAACGGCCGTACGAAGTACTAGAGAGCGAGCCGGGCATATGCAGGCAAAGCAATCGCAAAGGCGGGGCCAGCCAGACCGCTCCCATGCCGTCGGGGCGCCCGCTGCCAATCGCGCCCCCCCCCCTCCCGCCCCCTGCCTGCCG
>NW_014012681.1:0-3752 GCF_000611645.1 Monoraphidium neglectum
GGGCTGGGCGGCGGCGAGGGCGCCCCGTTGGAGGGTGGCGGCGGCAGGGGAGGCGGCGGCGGGGGCGGGGACGGCGCGGGTGGCGGCGAAGGCCCCACAACGCCCGGTTGCGCTTCCACTGGCGCTTGGGCGGGCGGCGGCGGTGGCGGGGGTTGCGCCGGCGGCGGGGCGGGTGCCAGCCGCAGCGCTATGGGCGCCAAGACCTCCACGATGGCCGTATCTGTCCCACTGAGGGGCGTGGTAGCGTTGTCGGTGACCGTCAGCCGAACCTCCCACTTGCCCACCGGCACCTGCAGCCTGGCCGTCGGCCCCTGCGCCTGGAGCCGCGCGGAGGTGGGGGGGTCGACCTGCCGCAGCTCCCACTCGTAGCGAACCAGGGTGGCACCCCACACTGCGGTAGAGCGTGTCCCTGGGCGCAGAGAGAAAGCCGCGGGACGCGAGGAGGGGTGGGTGTGGCCCGAGGCAGGGGGATCCTGGCATGCCGCATGCCCTCAAGGGAGCTGAGCATGGGCGTGCATCTGCACCAGGCGGACGCATGTGAAGCGCGTTGAAGCGCATCATTGTGGGCGCCACAACAGTCCAGCAAACGCGCGAATGACCATGCAACCCCCTCCCTGCCTCTCCGCCAAGCCTGCGGCGCACCGTCCAGGATCACGAGGGCACTGGCACCATCAATGCCCACGACACGCTTTTCCAGCCGTATCGATGCCGTGTGCGACATCACCGTGCTGAAGTCAGCGCCTACTGGTGCGCTGGTGTTGGGGGCCGTCGCCGCGCCGTCGTCCAGCAGCGCTCGTGACCGGCTGACGGCCCTGCCCGCGTCAAATCGACGTGCAGCCCCGCTGCTGCCACGCCCATCTGCCCGCGCAGGCTGGCGGCGCACTGTGGGCTTGCCAGCATATAGGGGCGCCTCCCCGCTGCGCGAGTGTGTGCGTGTGTGGTGGGGCAACGATGTGATGGCATGGCAACAGGGCAGCGAGCAGTTCGCTGTGCACGCACCAAAAGGAATCGCATGAGACCGCGGCGCCGGCCCTAGCAAGGGGTTGCACAAGTGTCACTAGGTGGATGCAAAACGCCGAATAGGCCAACTCAAGAGGGCCTTGTCTTTTCGTGGGTGTCATTCGTTGCTTGGTGACAGCCACGGTCGGCCAACACTAGGATGCACTCACACGGCCGTTTGCGCGATAGCCAGAAAAACACATAGGAATGCCAGAGCCATACGTCCACACCAGGGCACCGCTGCTGCACCCCTACGCGTTCTAGCCACTGCAGTGTTTAGGATCGGTCCCCGCCATAACGGGACAATACATCGTCCTCCACGCATGCTAGGCCTCATCCATGGAAAATCACCGCACATGCGCCCACGCCACCCGCTACAGCGCCCGCCGGTGGCTGGCGCACTGGAAGCTAGCTGGAGCCATCAGTCATGGAGTACCCCGACAGCAGGCACGTCAGAGTCCAGTCGTCGGCATTCGCTGTGTTTGCGTGCGAATTGCTGCAGCCCGCATACTCCTTGCACAATCAGCACTGCGACCCCCCAAATTGTTGGGCACAGGTGATTCCATCAGCGTGGTGCAGGTAGGGCGGAGCGCGGCTCAGTCAGTCAGCCCCCTGTTACTGCAAGAAGGCGCACACTTGCATGATCAGGGTGACTTTTTTGGGGGACATCCTCATGGACAACAAGTCAATCCCTCAAACAGGCACATCAATGCATGATGTGCAACAGCTCGTGTCGGCAGCCAAGCCTTCTCATATCAAATGCAATTAGCGTGCAGCCATGCGCCCTAGGTGGGCCCATTCGGCTCCGCGAACCCCCAAACCAGCCTACTTCAGGGCCGTTGCCAGTAGCTTGGTTTTAGTCTCCAGCCAGTATCATGGAGGTGCAGATCAATCTGCCCACAATCACACGCAATCATGTAGCACGCACACTACTTGTCTCGAAATGGGTGCCAAGATCTGTGACAGCAGCATACATGGGCCCCAGGTTGACCAATGCTCACAAGTGGGGTTCAATCATAAGGACCTAGCAGCTGGCACGTGACGAAAATGGTTGCTGATTGCAGCAATTGCGGGCATGAGCCGCCAGCGCCGTAAGCGCTCTCGTTTCCGGGACCGCTGTTGCACCGGCAGCGAAGTAACAGCACGGGGAGCCAGTTGGCCTCAGGACAAGGCACTCAACACTGCAGTTCTTTCCACAGCTGAGCGCGTCACTAGGGAATCTGCTGGAAAGCCGCATATACAGTAGGGACTCGTATATCGGCAAACGTCATGTCCCTGCTGCGGTGGATCCACTGTCTCAGATTGCGCTGTACGTTGATGGATTAGCACTGTGCCTTTGCCAATTGCCTTGTACAGCATCCAAGGCATCCACGCGTTGCACCTGAAGTTGCCCGCCTATTTGATTGCTGGCTAGGTGGCCGCAGCGCAAAAAGGGTTTGGCGCTACTAAGGCCAAGTGCGCCGCGGGTGCTGGGTCACCACTGTTCGGACGGCAGAGGTATGGGGACCTTCATTCGTGAGGCAAAGTTACAGGAGGGTACAAAGCACAGACAGCAACACGTGTCAGGCCTTGCAGAGGATGTCGTCTTCCCGCAGCACGATGAACTTCTCGCCGGAAGGGGTCTCCATGTTGTCTCCTGCAGTGGACGGAGGGGGTGTCAAGCCGGGGGGCTGCCCTTGCATGCCTGCAGTTGCTCAATTGTGTCGAAAAAGCTTGGGCCCATGCAACAGCAGGCTGTGCCTCCCACCAATTCCCCAAAAGACCCCGGCTCGGGGGCCGAGCCGGCCTTCTTTTTGGGCTCCCCCTCCCCCCGCGCCATCCCCGCAAGGCACCCACCAGCATACTTGAAGTACAGGATGCGGTCGCCCTCCTGCACCACGGGCTTGGTGCGGCCGCCCTCCGCGTCCTTGTCGTACTTGCCAGGACCCGCACGCACCACGGTACCGCTGCAAGGAAGGGGCAGACAAGGTGTGTGTGTGTGTGTCTGTGTGTGTGTGTGTGTCTGTGTGTGTGTGTGTGTGTGTCTCCGTGTGTCTGTGTTTTGTGTGTGCGCGCGCACGTACGTGCGAGGCAGCACACAAGCGTGCTGGTTAGGCTTGGAGGGAATGCTATGGTAAACACGTGCCTGTGTGCACTCTACACGCCTGCATCCCTCTGCAATAAGCCGCCACCATGGAAACGCCAATCGCCCTGCTGCTCTGCCCCTCCCCGTTCTGTCTCCCCCATCCCGCGCCCAACCCCGCCACTCCCCCTCACCTCAGGGGCCGCTCCTTGGCGCTGTCGGGCAGCACCACGCCGCCCAGTGTGACGTCAGCAGCGTCCTCCACCCGCACAAGCACACGGTCCCCCACCGGCTGCAGCTCCGGAATGTCCTCCGCCTGGGCGTTGGTCCTGGGGGAGTGGCCCGGTTGCGCGGCAAGAGGTCGTGTGAGAGTCAGGGGTAGAGCAGCAAGCAAGACGCTGCAGCTTGCATCAGGGGCGCAACGGGGTCAAGGGGACAAAGGCATGTTGCAATATGAGGCAGCACGAGGCGCTCTCGTTCGTTGTGCCATTGAAGAAAGCGAGTGAGGGCGCGCGTTGCTCAGCCCGCTCTTGCTCACCGCGGCATGACCCCGATGACGTCATCCTCGCGTATGAGGATGTACTCGTCCTCCCCCAGCTTCAGGTCCTGGTACATGAAACCAAACTTGGAGTAGAGCACCTGTGGAAGGGGGGGGGGATGGTGAATTGCTTTGGGTGGGTGCGCGTGATTG
>NW_014012681.1:4610-19154 GCF_000611645.1 Monoraphidium neglectum
GGGCACGAGCGAGCTCGTTGAGGGCGTACACCGTTGCGGGGCCGCTGGATGGTTCGCCACCTGTTTTGGTGGAGGGTGAAGGTCCCGCATTGACCCAACCACGCCAGCTCCACATTTCGGCGCCACACAGGCGCAGCACGCGTCGCCCCCGCCACGCCTCAAGTCAAGGCGTGCAGCAGAGGGCGACCCTACGCCACCATGCAAGTACACACAATGCCGCCACTGCCCTGGACGCCATGCGTTCCTGTCGCAACCCCATTTGTCCCCCTCGCCCTGAAGACAGCTGCGCACCGTCTGGCCCTTCTGGAGGTAGAACGGCCGCACGCTGCCATCGCCAAGGCGGCCGTCACCCAGCGACACGATATCGCCTGCAGAGCGCGGGGCGGACACCCGTCACGGCTGGGACCCGGACAGCAGGGCCTTGCAAGGTTGTCGCGCCTTTTTTTGTAAAGGGTGCCAATGGCAGCGGGCCAAGGCAGTAACCAGCCGTGCGCGGCCCTGCCCAGTCTTCTCAACACGCTCGACATTCTCACAATCACCGAAGTGACACTCAACACACACATATACACCGCCTACAGAACAGGGCCCACCTGACGTGGGTCGCTTCTGCGCCGATATCGGGAGCAGGATGCCACCGCGGGTCTTCTCTTCCTGCTGCCCCACTTTGACCAGGACGCGCTCCCCCTTGGGGATGATCTGCATGCGCCGCCGCACGCCGCGGGGACGGGCCATTTGCCACAGGCCAATGCAGGCAGAAGATAAACGTACGTCATATCCCGGATAAGCATCCAATACCATAAAAGAGCGCCACAAGCCGACGCGCCTCCACTACGATCGCTCTGGAAGCCCACCTGCTTGAAGCCGGTGGGGATTTCCAGGGCCTCGGCGCGAACCACCACAAATCTGCGGCGGTTCACTGCATGTGAGCAGCTGAACGGGCTGCGGGCCAGCACGGTCTGCATGTTGAGCTGCTGCAATGAGTCGAGTAAGGCACACGGCAGGTGCAAATATAGGTATCGGACGACAATTATCGTGCCTGATTGCCTAACGCACAGCAGCACGTGCAATATGCATCAAGCCCGCTATGCATGGGTCGGCTTCCAGACAAGTCCTCCGCTCTGTCTGGGGCGTCGCCGCCGCTGCACAATGGATGTGTCAGCCTCCGTCAACTGTGTGCTGCTTGCCATTACACATAGACCTCCCGATTTTGCCACTTCGGCAACACTGCACACCACATACACTAGATGAGTAAACAGCAGGTAAGAAGCAAGTCAGAAGATAGTGCCGGTAGCCAATCCATTCACCCCTGTGGGGTTGTCATGGTCGACTGTAACACGCCATGCCGCGGTTACAGCGTCCCTTGAGCTTCATGCTGCCTACCAATGCTAGAAATATGCAGCAGTGGGTGAGCGCCGCAGCAGCAGGCGTCACTCTGCCACATGCAGAAAAGCTGTGTGGTGGTGATAGCGCGTTCATTGAGGCCCAAACACCAATGCAATTGACTGGGCTTCAAAATGTGAGAGCAATTGGATCTGGAACAGCTGAGTTGCAGCCTGAAGTTGGGTGCGGGGCAGCTACAGCGATGAGGTGATGGTGCGACCGCGCCTGAGGTGCCGGACCAAGGCATTCTTTGCCTGTTGTGGAGGAGCGGCCCCTGCAAGCTGCAGCAAACTTGAAGCTGAGAGATCTGTGAGGCACCTGACATGGCTTCAGTGTCAGCTGAGGGGTAGGCATCCATGGCAAATGTAGGGCTGCTGCGGTGACGATGTGGGGGGGCGCTTTGTAGCCCTATTTGAGCTCCCTATGTGAGCAACAAATACGCGACATTGAACCCCACTCCCGTCCTGGCCACTCCTGCATCAAAAAAGGCCAACGCAAGGTTGCAATGCGCCCGCGCCCCTGCTGCAGCACTGCTCTTTGTGGAGCAGGACGTCACCCCACAAGCAGTGGTTGGCGCGGTCGGCGGATCCACGTGCGGCCCTGGTGGTTTTGGTGTCATGCAGTGGTGGCAGGCTGCATTGATAGCACATCCTCCTGGCTGCATTAGGCGCGCAAGACAAGGTGTGCATGCACGTCCGCAAAAAAAGACACTGCACAGGCTCTTTGTATCCCTCGCCCCCAGCTTGTGCCTTGTGCCTCTGTGCATCGAGCCTCCCTCCCATCCGTCCCTGCGTACCCTCAACCGCATCTGCAGCTGCGTGTTACATGTTCGCAGCAACACCGCAGACACGGGGCCAAGGTGAAAAAATAGTGCGCCGCCTAGCAACACGGGTATGCGCGGCGGTGTGCAGACTGTAAAGAAGCAAGTGCCAAGCGCTGCCGCACTGAGAACGGACAATTGACTGCTGCATCACGCACAGGTGGTGGTTACCCAGGATGCCGCACACATCACCACAAACTGGGGCGAGGACACGAGGCGATGGCAACAGGCCTGACGCGCAATATACGAACGGGACGACGCGCCAAACGGCCTGCTGCGTGGTAGGCGAAGTAAGCCTGTCTCAACGTGGTGTGCCCCGACAAGGGTACACCCCAATGGCGACGCAATGGCGCCGCGACTGAGGGCCCCAACGCAGCGTGCCTACTGCGGCGGCAGCCGACTGGGCAGCACCGGCGCCTTCGGCGCTGCCAGTGACGGCAGCGTGGGAAGCGCCGTGGGCGCCTGGTACGCCGGGGTCGCCGGCGGCACATAGGCAGGCGTGGCAGGCGGGGGCTGGTACGCGGGGGTGGAGGGCGGCATGTAAGCGGGCGTCGCTGGCGGCACATGCGAGGGGGTGGCGGGCGGCACGCCGTGCTCGCCGCCCCCGGCTGCACCGGATGAAGGGCCTGCAGCGGCTGCCGCTGCTGCTGCCGGGGGAGCAGGCCCGCCAGGCGCGCGCCGCGCTGGTGGCATCATGCCTGCAGCTGGCGGTGGCATGGCACCCCTGCCGCTGGAGCCTGCGCCCCCACCGCCTCCGCCCGCCGCGCCGCTGCCGCTGCCACTGGGCCCCGCGCCCGTGCCGCCAGCGGCGCCGGGCGGGGCTGGCAGCGCTGCCGCGTTCCCGGGCGCCGCTAGCTGCTGCATGCCCTCTGTTGGGCCCTTCTTCTTGAACTCCTGAAGCGTGGCGTATATGTTTTCAAAGGCGGTGTAGATGTCGTCGCGCTTCTTGGCGCCGGTCAGCACCACCTTGCCGCTGACGAATATGAGCAGCACGATCTTGGGCTGCTTCATGCGGTATATCAGGCCCGGGAACAGCTCCGGCTCGTACTGCAACGCATGGAGGAGAGCGGAGGGGATGAGGTACATGCCGCAGGGCAAGGAGGGCAGGCGAGGGCAGACGCAGGCGCGCAAACGTCCCCACAGAACATGGCTGCAGACCAGCGCAGGCCGGCGTACGCCTTCGCTCAAGGCAGCACCATAACGCCCATGTGCGCAGCCGCGGCAGTGCCACCTGCAGCCTTGCACGTCCCCACCCCTGCGCCCCAACCCCTCGGCCCCAGCCCCCTGCGCGCCGCCCTGTGCGGCGCACCGTGGCGAAGTAGGCGTGTGAGTACTGCAGGCCCTCCAGGCGGATGGGGAACTTGACGTCGCAGGAGGCCACGACGTTCTGGATGGTGAACTCCTTGAACTCCGCCTCAAAGCCCAGGCGCTGGATGATGCGGCAGTACTGCGCGCAAGGGCAACAAGGACGAGCACGGCGGCGCTCGGGAACGGCTGCGCGGGCGCGGCTCAGAGTGACGTGTGCACGCGTCAGGGGGAAGGGGGCGCCTGCTTGCATGCGACGCCGAGATTTCGACGCACCACCACTGCTGGCAGGTCGCTACATTGATGCACCAACCCCACTTCCCGTGCCCGTCTGCACGACGCACTTTTTTAGCCGCAAGCTTGGACTCCTGCTCGCTCTTGGCGCCGGTGCACACCATCTTCCCAGACCCAAAGATGAGAGCTGTCGTCTTGGGTTCCCGAATGCGCATGATCACCGCCGCAAACCGCTGCGGGCGCGTGGGGTGTGCAAATCGGGGCAGCTTGCGCGGTGAGCAGCAGGCAGCTGCTGGGATCAGGCCATTGCTCCTGGTTCAGCGGAAGACATTCCCCCGAACACGCGAGCACCCAAAACATGAAGCCTCAGTGAAAAAGGCCGTGCGCGGGGCGCACGAGCGCCGGAGAAAGGCACCGCTTGTGCTGCCCAGAGCTTGAACATGCCGCACGCTGAAAGCACGCTGCAGCGCTGCGGGTCGCCGCGCTGCCCCGGCCCCAGCAGGCACCTTGGGGTTGTACTCAGCGTTGCGCGCGTGCAGCGCGATCTCTTTCAGGTCCAGCTTACACCCGAGGTTGACTGTTGCGACGACATTCTGCAGCACCGGCACGATACCCGAGGGGTGCTTCGTGCGATCGACCTCCGGCTCTGCTGCACCCGCGCCACCGGCAGCAATGTCTGCAGCGCCGCTGGCCAGCGCAAGAGCAACGTCGTCGCCAGTGTTAACGGCGTTGGTGAGGTTGACAAGCGCCGCCACGCTGTCCCCGGAGGCACCTGCCATGGCTGCTGCTGCCCCCGGTGAGGAGGGTCTGGATCAAGCGCGGCGGTGCGCGCCTGCGGCAGGCGGCGTTGCGCAACCTGAGCGCCTGCTGCTTGGCCGCAGCACATGGCAGGGCAGGCACGACTTCCAATAGGTCAGAAAAATATCCATACCGTGCTGGTGGGTCTGAACCCACATGCAGTGAACTACAGACGCCCCCCCGCCAAAGCAGAGCGGCCGGTGTAAGGGGGGTTGTTGCACCTGATGCGGGCCTCGCAGTACAAAACGGATACTAATCAACTAGATGAAAGCTTTGGTGGGCGAGCAAGGCACGAGGAGGGATGTGGGCACGAGCAGGGAGGAAGGATCCGCAAAAGGAGCGAATGAAGTGAACAAAGGTTGATATGGTGTATCTCTTGAAAGATGAACATAAAGGAATGTGCAGCTAGCCATGCGTTTTTCCCTACGCTGTCCTCTCGCACTCCCGCCCTCTTGAGTCACGCGGCGCTTCTCGACCCCAAATGCGCTCACACAGCACATACCGCATGCACCAGACCGCGATGCAAATGAATCAAGCATGCCTGATGCGGTATGGTTGTGATGCAACTTGCAAGCACCCTGCAACAACTGCCATTGCACATCAGTGTCGCACTGCGCGGACCAGAGTTCTCCCAGTCAGATCTCCACTTCCGCAGCTGTCTGATATGCTCTGTTTGATTCCCACCGCCCTGCATTGGCCCCCCTTGTTGAATTTAGTAACACACGCATGTGCTAGATACCATGACAAATTTTGCACTTGTGAAGCTTCCTGTATACACTTCGCACCACCACGATCTGCAGTGCTGCGGAGTGCGGCACTTCTATGGTCGATGCCCGCTTTATGAGTGAATTAAGATGCCAAGGTGCTCCCTTCGTTGCGATTTTGAACCCCCACTTGATTTTTGAATGAAAGTAGAGCTTGAGTTTTTGAATGAATGGCAGCCTCGCAAAGCCAAAATTCCCCAGACACAGGGAACTTGCCTGATCAGCCAACAGCTACACTACAACACCCCCTGCTCAAGTCACTCGCAACCAGCCTGACATGAGCTCACTCTTGTGCATGCGCCTCTCATAGTGTACATTGCCCACGCATTCGTCCTCTGTAAAGTCATGCACGGCATCACATCACATGATATCAAATTGCTTCACAATTCGCCAGCGGCAAGGGAAATAACCCCTCAGCAGGAAGGGCGAAGACCTTGGCGTCTACCAGAGGATGCCTCAGCTAGAATAGGAGGAGGAGGAAGCGGGGGCAGTCAGGTTCGGAACTTGCAGGGGCACACTCCAGGTGAACGGGGACAACGATCCCTATGGTAGAACAGTCCTGCATCACAACAGTCAAACATGACATGCTTGCACACGAGGTTGCCGCAACCGTGAGGCGGTCCAACACGCAGATGAGCGCGTTGAACCACTTTTCAGTGGGGGAATTTCAAAGCCTGGCCTAACACCAAGCAAACTATCAAACGCTTTTCCCTTGAGGGGCCAAGGAGAACACCCCCTGCATGCCAGAGCGCAAATTTACAAGCAGCTTCACAGCAGGCCAAAGGCTTGTAGCACCCGCAAAAACGCGACAGTCAAACGCAGGTCAAATAATGCCACAAGCAGGGGTCACTCCGTGATTTCCCAGCTTCACACCATACACTGGCCTGGCACACCATAAGACTAGATATCAGTGGGACGGTGCCCACGCCGAGACCTACACTGCGCTTCCAGCAGCTGCACTTCAATATGCTGTGAGACCGCCGAAACAGCACAGCCTCGTATGAGACCTACACGTGTGCGGAGCCCGGGAGACGACGGAGGGGACGCTGACTCCCCGCACAATATTCCTTGCACGCATGGCTATTGTCATTGTCTTTAAATATACAGGCCGCCAAAAACAATTGCGTCCAATCCACAGGGGCCTCGCGTACTTGCACTACCAAGCAGACCGAGTGAGGGAATCAGACAACATAGCAGACCAAGCAGAGAAGGCAGCTAGCCACGGCCGGCAAGGCCTTCGCCACGAACGCAGTGGCGCTGTGCTGTTGTGGCTTTTAGGCCCGGGCGCTGTGAGGGTCGCAGCGCCGGGGCCAAAGCAGCTCAATCAGCTGGGCAAGGCAGGGTAGTGATGGCGGGCTAAGCATGCTGTGCCTCTGCGTATGCCAATGCTGAAAGCATTCCAGTATTCATCTCTGCACCTATCGCCGACCAACAACACCGCCAGCCTCAGGCTGCCTGCGTGCGCAACCCCATGGAATCCGTGCTGCAAACATCATAATAGTACAGCGTGTAGTTGCAACCCCGCCAACACCGCTCACGGCCTGCTGTTCAGCTCCCGCCGCCGACCTCCTTGAACTGCAGTAGCACGCTATGTTGCCCGCAGCACTTGTCCCGCTACTTGCTGCCCAGCACCGATACATGCGCCGCCGCCCGTGCTGCAATTCACTTGGTCTTGATCACTTGCACTGTCCAGGAAGTGAACTGGCCTGCCGTGCGTGTGCATTACGCTGCTAGGACAGCTGCCGGACTACGGTCGCTCGATACTGATCATGACACCTCAATTGTATCTGCAGCAGAAAGCGGCGGCTGCTGTGCATGGATGTGCTGGGCCACTGCCATCTCAGCCCTTCTTTTTCCTGCAGCTCCTTGTGCAGCCGCCACATCCGCGCGGCTCCACCTCCGCCACCACAAGGTCGCTGCGCTCAAGAGCGCCGAAGAGCAGTCATGCGAAGCTGTGTATGCATTACACAGCGCGGCTATGAAGCACCTTGTGTACAAATCACTCCCATGGCTCCGAGCGCAATGAGTTCTATTGATACTTTATAATACGATCCCGTCGCAAACATTCAGATGCTTGTATTTGAGATAGCGGCGGTGAACTGCATGAACGGGGTTAGTCAGCCAGGTCAATCTTGCAAATGATCGTCAATGCTGACGCTGACTCCCCAATATGGCGATGCCAGGAGCGCAGTGGACTTTCTAGGCGGTGTCAAAAGTTAGGCGTTAGGGGCGTAGTATGACCGCCCTTGATGTGTGGCTTCTGGCTAGGCTTGCAGTCAGACGAGCGCTTTCAGTGTCAAGGCAGAAGTTGTGCCATGCGAAGCGTGGGACTTGTTGTCCGTCAGTCCCTGTCTGTGGCAGAAGCCAACTTCTTTTACACACATATTACATCGTCTTTAGCATGCAGACAGGCCCGCCAACACTAATCGAGATTGCTCAGCGCTCCTTGTTGAACGCTTTGTGCGGGGGAGCCGTGCCGCCAAACTTGCAGCTTGGGGTGCTGCCTGAGCACATCTGCGTTCAACTCTTGCAAGGTGAGGAGGTGGTGCGAGCGGGGAGGATGGCGGTGGGTCCCAGGCAGTCCCGGTCCGCTTCAAGAAGCAAACACAAAGGCTGTCATACGGTGTTTTGACTCATGTGTTGTGTGGCTCCGTCCGCGGCAGGTGTTCTGCGCGAAGGTCGCTTGAATCCGCGCCTCTGCTCGGTGTTCGTGGCCACTGGCCACGACCTGGTCCTGCAGCAGATTCAGGTGGGCTTCCTAGCGAGGCTGTACGGCTGCAGACGCCGCCTGAGCAGCTTTGGTCGCGCGTGGGTCCGCAAGGCGTACCCGCAAGGCGCAGGTTGCGGAGGGGGCTGTTCCTGAGTCGCCACCGTATGCCGCGCTCGGTTTTGCCTGACATGTGTGCAGGCCCTCAATATACGGGAGCCGCCGCCCCTGATCCCGGACACTCGCAACCCGTGGCTTGGGGACGAGAGCCGCCGCTGGTGATGCATCTGTGAGCTGTCGACAGGCCCTCACTGTGCCACACTGGCATCAGGTGGCCCGCGCGCGGGCCGGGTCCCCAGCATTGGTGGACCCGACGGCTGCGACGCCAGTGGCAGGGCGATGCTGGCTGTTTGCGCTTCAGCGGTCGTTGCGGCAGCGCCGCGTGGCGCTGAGCCGCGGGTGGGTGTGACCCCTGGGTCTGTCAGAGTTGCCGCGGACGTGAAGGCGCCCTGGCGAGAACCCGGCTGCCAGGAGCAGGCACATGGCGGAGCCAGCCCCAGCCCCAGCAGTCCCGTCCCCAGCAGCCCCAGCCCCAGCAGTGCCACCCCCAGCTCGGGCAGCCCCCGCAGCGGCAGCCTCAGCAGCGCCAACCTCATCAGCAGCGAGGCGGGGGGCAGCACCAGCGCGCCACCCGCGGGTGCAGCGCGCACACAGAGCGCCGCTGCGTATTCTGCCTCAAGCTATTGGGACGGCCGCTATGCCCAGCGCGCGACGCACTTTGACTGGTTCTTCTCCCACAGCGCGCTGCGGCCGCTGCTGCGCCACGCCATGGCGTTGCCTGCGCTGCCGGCGCTGCATGTGGGCTGCGGCAACAGCGACCTGAGCATCGGCATTGGCGAAGACGGCACGCCCGTGAGCCCGCCCGACCCAAGGCTTGCTTTTGGGGTGGCAGGCAGGGGCAGCGCTAGCTCGTCCTGTCCGAGGCGTCATTGTGCGGCATGCGCTGTGCGTCAGGGTTGTCCCGGGCTGCGGGTGTTGTGAGCGCAGCGGCTGCTTACCCGCCGCCATCCCTTCCCTACCCACCAAACTCCGGCCTGCAGGTCATCAACACAGACATTTCCCCCGTGGTCATCGCCCAGATGCGTGCAGATGCAGCGACTTGGCCTGACAGCCCCGCGCGCCGCAACTGCAGCTGGCAGGTCGCCGACTGCCGCGCGATGCCGCAATTCGCCGACGACGCGTTTGGCACGGTGGTGGACAAGGGCACGCTGGACGCCGTGCTGTGCAGCGGCACCGGGCTCGGCGACGTGCGGTGCTATGTGTCAGAGACGCACCGCGTGCTGTCGCCGGGTGGCGTGTTCCTGCTCATCAGCCTTGGCCAGCCAGAGACACGCCTCAGTGTCCTCCGCGCGCAGCCGCGCAAACGGCGGCCCTCTAGCGCGGACGGCGCGGTCGCGCCGCCGCCGGTCGGCGCTGCTGCCTTAGGACTGCCTCAGGTGCCGCCGCCGTCGACGCTGTCTGCCCGGCTTGCCGCGCGTGTCGCGGCCGCCGCAGAGACGGCCGCCGCGTCGCCGGCTGCACTCGCCAACTGCGCTGGCGCCGGGCGTCGTGAGGTGCGGTGGGCGCGTGTGTCGGTCTACCTGCTGCCCAAGCCCAGCCTGTACCTGCGGAGCGAGGCGGCCCTGCTCGGGCGCCAGCTGCCCGGCCTGGCGGCAGGGGGCGCGCCGCCGCTGCCCGTTGGCAAGGACGAGCCCAGTGCCTGGCTGGGGCCCTACGAGGTGGGCCCCGAGCTGCAGGAGGCTCTGGCCGCGCCGGGCCTCGACCCCCGCGACTACTTTTATGCCTACGCCTGCGTCAAGGCTGGCGCGGGCTGCGCACGCCGCTCGTCCAGCCAGGGCCTCGCAACAGAGCAGGGCCCGGTGGCAGGCGCCGCTGCGCTCGTCGCTGCGGCGTGCACGGGCGCGGCGGCCCCGGACCTGCCGCCGGTGCAGCGCGCGGCGTCCATCGCGGCGGCGCTGTGCCACTCGGCGTCGTTCACCGAGTCTGGCGCTGGCGGCGGCGCGAGTGGCTCCAGGCTCAATGCGCAGCCGCGGCCTGCTGCGGACGCGGCCGAGGTTCTAAGGCTTGCGTGATGTCGCTCGCCCCCTTGCCCATGCCGTTGGGTTGCTTGTCAGGCGCCCCCGATGTGGCAAAGTGGCCCCCACGCATGGGTGCTTGCGTGCCCACAGGCTGAGGCGAGCTCGGCTGTGCCACGTGTGCTTTGGTGATTTGGAGATAAGAATGGGGGGCAACAATGACGTCGGGAAGCAAGCAAGTGGACGAAGCATATGGCCATGACCCGTCAACCCGCTTTCTGCCTGTTTTGGCCTTGGAGTTTGGCCCCACCTGGGCTTGATGCAGGGTTTCTGTGCGCAATCCATATGTGTGCTTGGGCAGCCGGTGTTGTATGCCCCCTCAATCAGGGCCACAGACGAACCTGTGGACGCTGCACACCGCCAAGCCAACCCTTGCTCACGAGTGTCTGCGTGGGTCGCCTCATAACAGGACATTGCGCAACGTGGCGACCGCGGTGAACGCGGCCGTCATGCATGCTGCTTCGTGCATCCTGCTTGATGCACTGAGTATCGGAGAGCGTCTTTGCTAGGCATGTTCACATGTGCTGCCCCTTTTTGCGCCCAGCGTGCGCATGGCAGGCAGAGCCCCCACCCTTTGAAGCAGCTTTGGTGTTGTTCCTGGCGCTGCATATGCACACAAAGCCGTCAGCCTGCCGCAGGACGTCTACCCTGCATGTGCCCCAGCACAGCGGTCGGACGTTTATCTGGCGCCCTGCACGCCCCGTACTGTAGACCACATTGGTTGCCGCGCAAGTGTTTTCCGCCTGGTTTGGGCGTGGAGTCGCACAGGTGGACGCTTCGTCGCCTCAGATTTGCAAATCGATCAAGCATTCGGCTACTTGCTTGGGCGCCCTAGCGCCCGTGCGAGCTGCCATGCTGGGACAGCAAGGGTGCGCAGTGGCGCAACGGCGCGCGCACGATGGAATGGTGCGTGATCGACTTAGTCCCTTGTTTTCAACGGCACTCGGCGTGTTGCTGTGGCTCTTATGGGGACGCTCTTGCCGGCACGATGCAACTTCCGGGACCCTGAATGCTCGTGTCCAGATCAACCCGGTGCGCCATACGCAGGCGCATTTAGTGCATCTCTACACTGCGGGTGTGTGTGCGCCTCTGCCAGTCCCTGCTGGCTTCACAGGCACCCTGGCGGTCTGGCCCCTGCGTGATGGCCCCGCCTTTTCAATTTGACATCAGAACTGCACCGCTGCGGCCGTCGCAGCGGGCGGCGGCGGCACGAGCACGAGTCCCCAGCTCGGCTTGGCGCGCGCCTGCCCGTGCACGCGTCATGTGTTCTTGTGTCACCCCACCAGAGGCCGCGGCCCTTGCTGCTCCGCTGACTTGGTCTGCCCCTGCGCGCCCCCGTCGTGCTCAAGCGCGCCTGGCCGTGGTGTGCCCCTCTTCCTCGTGTTTGGTCCACTAATCCACACGTGATTGGCACTCTTTCACAGGTTGGCCATTGCGTCATCACACCCCCACCACCTTTTTTGATCCGAGTTTGTTCCAACAACGCAGTCTCGATGCCCTGCCTTGCCGGTGCTCACGCCCTCGAGCCATGTGCTGTTGAGCAGTAGAGACTGTCAGCAGGCTGGGCTTTCTTGGTGTCTGTTTCCCTGTTCCTTGCTTTTTTTTGGGGCTGCCTTGGGGCATTACACACATGTAAAACGCATTGTGTTATGTATCATACAACCCATAGTGTGAGGAATGCAGGTTTGGTGAGCAGTTGTTGGCGAGTGGCTGACCAATACCTGCAGCCACCCTGAATCTTCTAGTTCACGGGTTCTTCTGGATGCAAGCGCAGATCACTTGGATAAAGAAAGAGGCGCAACAAAACACGACAGGACTCAAGACGCAGGCGCAAAGTGGATCGGCCCAGGATGTGTATGGTCATGTGGCAAAATGCGACGCTTTTGGACGGCAGCTACATCACCGGCAGCTGGAGCCGCCCCTGATGGGCCCTCCCGCTGGCACGCGCAGAAACGGCATCATGCCTTACTGACGGACCGCGCAGGGACCGCGCAATATGTATCTACCGGGCGTTTGAAGAGTCGGGACACGATTCAACACGTCTGTTGTAACTTCAAGCTGATACAGTATGTTTTTGAGACCAGCCTGAACGACGTCAACCCGTCCTACGATATCAATGTATTTGTTTTGAAGCAACGTGACGCCCACTTTGGGATTTGAGATCTCCCGCCACTTTGGTGGCGATCTAGTCCCAAAGCGATGGAGGAGCCTCAGCAGGACGATTTGTTGGAGCTGGAGGAGACTCTCGAATTGCAGGAGCTGGTTGCACGCGTGCTGGCCAGCAGGGGTCGCGATGCGGCAGCCGTTCTGCCGCGCTACAAGCAGATTGTGAGCACGCCGCTGTTTGCGCACCTGTGAGGGCCCCAAGCCTCTGGGCTGCTGATGTATGAGCTCAAACGTTTGAAATTGATGGTAGCACGCGCAATACCCCTGCACACACCCCAGGCCCGCTTGTGGCCTGCGAGCGGCGCGTGACGACCGGTTCTGTGCTGCTGCCCGCAGATGATCAAGTACCAAGAGCAGCCGCAGCTGCTTGACGGCTGCCTGGAGGGTGTCGTGCAGCCGCTTGCAGCCCTCCTGCGCGATCACGCCGCCGCAGCGGCACCACCGCCCGGCGCTGGCGGCGCGCATCCCGGCACTCGGGCGGCCGCGGCGGAGGTGGGGGCGGTGTGCGGCGTCTGCCGGCTGCTGCACGTGTTGGTGACGGTGCGCGGCCACAAGACTGTGGTGCGCTTCTTCCCGCACGAGGCGGCAGACCTGGAGCGCGTGCTGCAGGTGAGAGCAGCGGGGCCAGTGGCCGCAGCGAGTGGCCCCTGCGCGGCAGGGCCGACGCATGGGGCAGCTGTGCGGACTGCCGCCGGCTCCGGGCCGGGCAGACCGCGGCGCGGCGCCGCTGCTGGTGCCGCCCGGAATGTTCCCGGCCGCGCAACCTCAGGGTGAACTTGGCTGCCGTACAACGCCTCCCACGCCACGCCGCCCGGCGCGCAGGTGCTGCTGGCGGTGCGCGCGGGCGCCGAGAGCGCCGGGCAGGGCGACGCCGCCGCCGCCTCCTCGGGCGCCCACGACGACGCGGCGCTGGCAGCGTGGGAGGCGCAGGGCGTGCTGCTGCTGTGGCTGTCCATCTTGGTGCTGACGCCCTTTGACCTGCGCACCGTGGACAGCTCGGTCGGTGCCGCCGCGCCCGCGGGGGGCGTCACGCCGCTGGCGGCGCGCATCGTGGAGCTGTGCCAGGGCTACCTGGACCACCCGGGTGCGCCGGGGGCGCCCAGGCAGCACGGCCAGTGGGGGCGTGCCTGAAAGCAGGCAGCGACGAATGACACGGGGGCCTGCTTTGCTTGGGACCCGGCCGCCCTGCCCGCCTCCCCTCTCCCGCCCCCCAAACCCGCCATGCCCGGCCCCGAAGCCCGCCTTACAGCAGCGCCGCGCGACAGAAGGGTGACCCGCGCGGTCGGGGCCCCTTCCCCTCACCCCCTGCCCCCCTCCTCCTCTCCCTCACCCGCCCAGGCGCTGCTCGTGAGATGGCGGCGCTGCTGCTGGCGCGCCTGCTGACGCGGCCCGACATGAGGCCGGCCCTGGAGGGCTTCCTAGGCTGGCAGGCCGCCACGCTCGCGGCCGCACACCCCGCCAAGCTCCAGTTCCTGCTGCCCGGCGTGCTGCAGGCGCGCGCTCAGGGGCGCGTGCGGGCCGCCCTCCACGCAGGATGGGGTGCGGCACTCGCCTGGCACCGCTGCTGCGGCTGTGGCGCGGCGGACGTGTTTGAGTGACACCTTGGCGTCTCGCCCTGGAGCGGGAGCCGGCAACACGCCACCCGTTGCCTGCTGTGCGCGATCTGAATCGCCGCGGATGCTTCCTGCTCGCCATGCCCGCAGACCCTGGCGCTGGCGTTCAAACTGGGCCGCCGCCCCGTCCTGCTCCTGCACGCTCCGCGCGTGTGGGCCCAGCTGGGGGCGCTGTGGGACGAGGCGGAGGCGGCCGGCGGCCGCGGCGGCGCGCCCGCCAGCGCGGCGGCCGCGTGCCTGGGCGGGAGCAGCCTCGCGCGCCGCCTTGCGGCCAAGCTGGCCCAGAGGCTGGGGCTGGCCCTGCTCGCGCCGCGGCCCGCGCCCTGGCGGTACGTGCGGCAGCAGCGCGCGACCCTGCTCGGCGGCGGCGGCGGCGGCGCGAGCGCGGCGGGTGCGGCGGTTGCGGCGGTCGCATCCGCTGCTGGCGCCGCTGACGAGGCGGGCGAGGACTGCGCCGTGGCCTGTGAGGTGGAGGAGGTGCTGGGCTGCCTGCTGGCCGCGCTGCGCGACCGCGACACGGGGGTGCGGTGGTGCGCGGCCAAGGGCGCCGCGCGGCTGGCGGGGCGGCTGCCTGCGGACCTGGGCGCTGACGTGGTGGACGGCGTTATGGGCCTGTCGGGCC
>NW_014012680.1:0-10228 GCF_000611645.1 Monoraphidium neglectum
GTCGCTCCCTTCTCTCGTTTCTTACTCCCTCCCTCTCGGCCCACCTCCCTTCTCTCCTGCGTGCCGTACGCCATGGCCGCGCGCGGCCGCCGCACGTCTCTGACCTGTCACGTCGATCGTCCACCCTTAAAGCAAACGGCTCAATGGTACTGTCGACCAATCGACCCACCACACCAACCGGCCCCAAAACATCCGACAGGCTGGTCTGGCTGATCCTGCTGCCGTTCACCCTGTGGCCCGTGTACTACTGGATGAGCATCCCCTTGTCGGGCCTCTTTGCATTCCTGATGTTTGGGATCGACGAGATCGGCGTGCAGATCGAGGAGCCCTTCGGGTGCGTGTTGTGGGAGCCTCGGCGGCACCAGGGACCGCCGGTGCCGGGGTTTGGCTGCACCAGGGGTTGGTGGCACCAGGGGTAGACAAAACCAGGCATTGATGGCACCGCGGTTAACTGGCACCATGGTCTGAATTTCGCGAGTGCTCTGACGTGTGTGTGTGTGTGCATGAGCCTATTTTCAGCTGCAACGAGCTTTGATGTGGTGTCCATGTGATAGAAGATGGGGGACACAGAGATGTGCGCTGCACGAGAGGGCAAGCGAGAAGATTGATAGCTGGGCGTGGAGCTGTCTAAGTGGGATGCCACCATTCAGAATTCCTCAACTTGTGCGGTCAGCCTTCAAACATGCACCCTTAAATCGTGTACACACGCGCGCGTGCGCACACACACACACACACACAAACACACACGCACACACACACACACACACACACAATTTCCCGTTTTCTTCTCAATCTCGCAACCTGCAAACCTGCAGAATCCTGCCCCTCGAGGCCATCACAAACACAATCGAGCTGAACATCCGGGAGCTGCTCGCCCACAGCTTCGAAGCCACAGCGTTGGCCACCCAGCCGCGCCGCGCCCACGGCGCCCCCTCTGCACATGCATTCGGCAGCACAACAGGCGGCATCGACGAGGATCAGGAGGTGGCTGCTGTGGCAGCAACAGGCGCGGCAGCAGCAGCGGGTGGCGCGGCAGCCTGCGACCACGGGACCGAGGTGACAGCTGAAGTGTGCGTGGAGGGCGGAGGGCGCCGCAAGTCCGAGGCGGCCGCAGGAGGTGTAGCAGGCGGCAGCCGGCGGAGCGTCGCGCTGCTGACATCGGCGAGCAACGAGGCACAGGAGCTGGTGGCAGCAGCCCTGCAGCTGCAGTCTGCAAAGAGCGGCGCTTGCGGCGGCCTGGCATCTGGCGGGAGCGGCGGCCTGCGGGGCGGCAGCGGAGGCGGTGGCAGCGTCGGTCGCCGCCCGATTCGTGTCGCGTCGAAAACAGAGGTGGAGATAGCTTCCGGCGGTCAGCCCATATCGGCAGCCACAACTTCGCCTCAGCACAGCCTGACCAGCGGCGGGCTTGCCACTTGGCTGCACGACTGACCTGTGTAGCCTCCGGGGGCCTGCTAGTGCAGGCGCCTGCTTGGTCTAACACCTAGTGCTGATCACTGCAGCGGTTGCGCTGTGAAGCTACTCTTCTTTTGACATCACTGATACTTAGCCCGCATCATGATTTCAAGCAAAGCGGCCCGCGTGCTGGCTGTGTGGTGATTGATACAAGCTAAAGTGTTGGGAGGTGACCAGCAAGGGCACCACTTCGCCTTCAGGGGGCATTCACGGATGGTCATGCCTCCATCACTGGCTGTTGCGTTAGGCAAAACTTCTTCCTATCTGCCAATTGCACTGCTGATGTGGCAGCTGTCTGTCGCTTCTGTTGTGACCGCCTGTCTAGCGGCGGACCGTTGCAAAGCAAGCGCTTGCGCCGACGTGCACAGCGGTGTCAAGCGTGTTGTGTTGCTGGTGTTGTTGCTCATTTGTGCTGATTGTTCCCCCGCACCAGAACACATCCCTATGATCCTGAAAATGCACGGCATCAGACCTACTAGCTGGTTTGACTTCCACATCTTGAGAAGGCTGCCGTAGAGCCGCGTATCAGTGTGTAGGTGCCCTTTGCCCTACTGTCTCGCGCCCCGCTGCGGGCACTAGCTCTGCCCGGCCCTCCCCCCTTCACCACTTTAAAGTACGTTACAGCACTTGCTTGAGCGGGTAAAATAAACAGAAGACCTGATCTACTACTGGCACGCAGCTGTTGTGGTGGTCGAGTCACACCTGAGTTGATGAATTGTAACGTAATCGACAGATACGCAGCGCCAGCATGCAGGATCAAAATGTAATTAAAGATCCTTGTAATTATCACGTTGCTGGGGGGGGGGAGAGTTAGCGCTGGGGGGAGAGTTAGCGCCGCCGGCGATGCACAGCCGTCGAAGCCACGCATCATTTCGGCATGGAGCGTGAATCTGGTATGGCGCGTTGCTGCTCTAGGCAGACAGACCGATATCAACGGCTGCAAACGCGCACGGTGCAGGATGCGGTGCCGATGAGGGTTCGACAGGGTGATCGCTGGGTCTGTGCACCTTCCCCTTGTAAGGGTTGCAAGGACGTGCATTAGGGTCTCAGCCAGGGCGAGCCTTTGTGTGTGATGGTGCTTACAGGCGGCAGCTGCCGTCGGCTTGGGTGACGCACAGATGAGCCCGGCCCCCAGGGAGCCGCTGGGTGGTTCGGAGGTTGGGCCTCAGGCGAGTTTAGGCGCGCGTGATTTGGGGCGCGAGTGAGTTCGACAGCAAGCGGAGCGGGTTCGGGCAAAAGTAAGTGCTGGTTCCGCAATAATCAAAAGTACCCGTTCTCATGTAGGCGCAGACGACGAAGCTGTCGACTCCCCAGGCAGGGATGACTAAGCCCCGAGAACGGATCGCTATGGCGTCAACGCGGCGAGTAGGCGGCGGTCAAACCCTGATTTTGTACACAAAAATGCTTGCACCGTATCTAGATGGAGCCCTTCAAAGACGGTCTACACGGCGCGCCCCACGACCTGGGCAATCTGCGCCAGCAGGGCCGCTTTCAGCGTTTGAAATTCGTCGGCGCTGATGACGCCCCGCTCCGCCAGCTGGGACGCCTCCAGCAGACTTGGCAGCGGGTCCGCTGCGCTCGCGAGCACCCCGACCTTGGCCGCACGCGCCTCGGGCGCGGTCAGCGCGCCGCGCTGCACCAGCACGTCCAGTGCCGACAGGCGCGCCGCGAGCTCGCCGCCGCCGCTGCCGCCGCCGCGTGCCATGCCGGCCTGCTGGAGGGGCGCCGCGGCGGAGCCCTGGTGCTGCCTGTTCAGGCGGACCGCCAGCTGCAGGGCCTCGCGGGCGCCGAGGGGGGCGGCCAGGAAAACGGCGCTCAGCTCGGCGCCGGCGTCGGGGTTGCTGTTCCCAGCGGTCTGGACGCTGACCTGTTCGATGTGATGAGGTTTGGGCAGGTGGCTTTGGAGCATTGTGGCGGGGCGGCTCGTCTGCAATGTGCACGATGATGTTTTGGGGCGCAATGAGGCTGTGCTGGAGCGCCCTCCTCCAGGACCCGACCTGCTGACTGGGCCATGGACCCAGCGTATCGCCGCACCAGCCGTGCTGGAAATTTCAGAGCACCCCACAAGGACACCGTGCCAGTGCGGCACGCACGATCCCTGGATGTCACTCAAAATCTGTGTACAAAGCACCTGACCCCTCGTGGCTGGATGCGCCGGCGCTGACTCATCAGATCACCTGGTGGACGCCGAAGCACGCGTGGAGGCAGTTCTGAGTGATCTGGATGTCCTGCACCTTCTCCAGGGGCAGTGTCTTGACGGTCTGCTGCAGGTGGCAGCAGAAGTCGTTGTAGACACTGTGGACCTGCACAGCCTGGCTGTCGAGCTGCGCGCATGCGGGTTGTATGCATGCAGGGAGAGGAGGGGGGCATGCACGGGGTGTGCATGCTGGAGGCGTGCGGCGGCCGCTCTGCATGCGACGAACGGGGCTCGCATGGGCGTATGGGGGCTCGCATGGGCGTATGGGGCCTTGCTAAGAGCCACAGGGCTTGCAAAGTGTGCAGGGCGCCCTGCAGACGCGCCATGCACGCTCATGCATGTTGCGTGAACAGACCGGCCCGCGGCCCCTGGCAGCACGCGCCTTGAGCGAGTAGTAGGGGAACAACTTGCCCGGGCATAGGACGCCGACGGGGCAGAAGACGCACGTCAGGCCGGCGGAAGCCAACCCCACAGCGCAGTTGACGCAGCAGTTGTACCTGTTGACTCGGTGGGTCTTTTCGAAAACCTGCATGGTGTGGATCAGTCCAGATCCTCATTTTCGATCAGCCCTGGTGTTGAAAGGTTCGTGGCGTACTAGTGTACTGCGGGTGTGCGGGTATGCTGCATCAGCGACACTGGGCCAACGTTTCACTGGTGGTGCCGGCTGGTGAGGTGGCAGCCGGCTGCAAGTCCTGCGCCCCTCTGAGTTTGCGTACGTTTCTGCGCTGCGATCAGTGCATGGCCGCGCCTGTCGTGACTCAGTGACAGCTTCTCCACATCAAACAAAAAGGCGATTACCGCCGCTGACTCGAGGGTGAGCCGTTGTATAATCATCATGCACCTGTACAGCGAGCTTTCACAACGCACGAAAGCATGCGGGCAAAGCACGAACGCGCGAGTGCATCGCGGAGCAATCACCAGGGGCGTCTCCTCGAGTTGCGCGAGGTCCTGACCCTTCAGAAATTGCTGAAGAGCTCCTGGTGGCGAAGGCTCCAGAATGGGCCCGACGGAGGACGACTGCCCCATGGCGGAGTTGGTGTCGCGATTATGAACGCACGCCGGCCAACGAACTTGGATTTGCGGGGTACAAAATATACACAACGACCGAATTTGAGTTTGGGTACAGTACACACGATGAGCATATGGATGCACAGGAGAAGCTGATGCCTCGCAACCGCTGTGCTGTGCCTGCTGTGCAAGTGCTTGGGAAACACGCGCGCCACCAACGACCTCTTGAGGCCCCCAAGCCATGTGTCCCCGCTTGAAAAGGCTGTTCGTGCGTCACAACCGCAGCCAGTCTCTGAGCGTCTAGTGGCACCCTGCTGGCCAATGATGATGTGCCGTTTATACTGGTGATCACCACCACAGTGAAGCACCACCTCAGCCTGCAGCTCCTGCAGCTGCTTTAAAATGTCCTTGCGGGCTGAGCATACCATGCCTCCATCGTTCCCACGGCCCTGCGAATTCGTACAAACCAAGTGCTTCTCTGGCCTCTCAAAGAGTTGCACTTACACGAACAACTGCATAAAAGCTTGAGTACAGCACCTGCATGACAAGGCACAACAGGCATGTGCATGCAATGGCACTTGATCAAAACGTCTGTGCAAGTGAACCAAAATTTCGAGGCCAGGCCGGCGACATAGGCCACTCCAACCAATACAAGAGCGAGCCGCCACAGATTTGATGATGGCCCCTTTCATGCGCGCAACAACTGCAAAAGGCCAACGATGCCTGGATGCAACAGGGCATTCAAGATGCTTGCCTTCAGCCGGTTCACCAAGTGCGTGGAAAATTCAAGAGCACGCCGCAGCGCGTCTACCATGCCTGGAGCGGCGAAAGCCTGCCAACAGGAGTCAAGATGCCTCTGCCCAGAGCCCCAAGCATGCCTCTCCCCTCAAGACCATCCCTCATCCCTCCAACCATCAACCCAGGCAGCGACTCTTGCAAATGCTATCGCTCTCACATTCGCCCGCCCGAACCATTTGTTTGTTTGCCCTCACACGCAATGCAACAACGGCCGCCCTTCCACCCATGTGCACCCTCTCGTTGCAACAGCCATACCAGTGCCCGCGCAGCTGTGCATGAACCACACCTCAAAACATGATGCAAGGCCACGTCCCGCCCCGGGCAACCGCGGCTCGGCCGCCCCAGCACATGCATGCATGGGCCGCCGTTGACATACACTGCTGTTGCCGTCCGCATGCATCCTCAGCTGCGACGCCGGCTGCCTGTTGGTGGCAACGACCGTCGTCGCACTCACATTCTGAGGCCGGCGAGCGTGCCTTGCGCATGATGTTGACACTCACGCCTGAGCCACGGCCGCGTGGCGCTCCAGGAGCTCGCTGACGGACCGCAGCCGCTCCGCCGCGTCGGCGACGCGCGCGGGCACGCCATGACCCGGCAGCACGTGCAGCCAGTCATAATCCAGCAGCTTCTAAGGGGGGAGGTTGACGCGAAGCGGCGAAGGGAGGGGGAGGGGGGGAACGGGGGGTGAAGATTGTGTCAGTGCTCTATGTGGCGTTGCGTGAGGGCGCTTGGGGGAAAATGGAGCAACCGCTGCCGATTTGATGACCCTCGGTCGCGAGAGGGACCGGAACCAGCCCAGGAGGGGGGATTGCGGGAAAAGTGTGAAGTATGCAAGGACAACACCTATTGAAGCGAGACCCAGCCGGGCTAGCTGGGGACGCACCTGCACCGAGCGCAGCTGCTCCGGCACTGAGTACCAGTTGGCCTGCGGGAAGGGGGCGCGCGTGATGACTGATGAGGGACCATGTGGGGGCGCCGCACGTCGGAAGTCGGACGAATCGGCACCGCCTTCCTACACACAAGCTTGTAGCGCCATGCGTGGCGCGAGCCAAACCCCGCATGATATCCTTGCCCCGCAAAGCAAGCTGGCGCCTGCTGGGTGAGTGTCCGCCAAGCTGAGGCGGCCTAGAAGACCAAGTGTGGCGATCGGATCCCAGGTGCTATGGGCAATCACCTCTGTGAAGATGAACAGCTCAGAATTCATCTTCCAGTGGGAGTCGGCGTACTCGGCCCCGCTCAGGTGGTCGCCGGAGAAAAGGGCCTGGTGGATTCGTGATTAGGTGCGCACATGCGTTTCGGCAGGGCAAAGCCGAATCAGCTTGTTTCTTTGGCGGCAGGGCGAGTGGCCGTCGAGGGTGTTTGGGGCCCCCGGGTTGCACAACGGTGGGGGCCGCCGGCAGGCAGTGTTGCGAGCGCAGTGTCCCGGCCGTTGAGGCAAGGGTGGCTTCCTGTAACGCTGGGTGAAACTGCATACCACAGTCCAACTAGATGACGCCAAACGAGGCAACGGACCTGCTCCAGATCGCACTGCCCCGCAAAACAACCTCGTCGACCCCCGCACCTTGTGCCTCTTGGAGTGCAGCACCACGTGGTGCTCCGTGTGCCCGGGGGTTGCGATCAGCGTCAGATCGTCGTCGCCGTCCGGGAACGCCCAGGTCGGGCCCTCGCCCGTGATCTGGATCTCGCACTCCTTGGTGCCCTGGTGATCTGTGGTCTCGTTCTGGTGGATGATGCGCTTGGCGCCAAAGTGCTTCGCCCACTTTGCGTGGTCGGCCACGTCGTCCCTTTGGGGAAAATGTTATAAAGAGGAGGACGGTGTGAGGGTTCGAACAGGCGTGGATGCATGCCCACACATATGGCGATGTAACATGCTGATGCAATTGTCCCAACGTATTATAGCTATTTGGATAGACGCATGTAAGATGGGAGAGCATGGGGAGAGTGGCGTGGCAATGCCATCCAGGTGGGAGCCGTAAAAACCGTATGCAGTCCAGCCAGGCGTCAATGCAGTTGCACCAGAGAGCTGACACGAAGAGGGGGGGGGACAGCGCCGAATCGCCCAAAAACATCCGGAACACCTCGAGCCTGCAGGCGAACCCCCGAAACGCCCCGGCGCGATCCGCCCGCGCCCTCACTTGTGCGTGAGGAAGATGTATTCGATGCCCCCCAGCTCCTCTATGCCCTTGGCCAGTGCCGGGTTGAACCTCGGGGCGTCCACCAAGACGTTGCCCCGCCCCCCAGGCCGCGTGAGCAGCCAGCCCGCGCCGCCGAACGACGCCTCTGAGTGCCACCCACAGTGGTACACGCCCGGCGCCTCGGTCAGCCAGGGGCGGGGGAGGCTCTTTTGGGCGGCCTTGATCTCGGAGCCGTCCCGCTGGCGCACGTGGATGGAGAAGCTGCGCGGGCGGGTGTGCACGGGGGGAGCAGGTCAGCATGCGGGGGGCGATGGGGAGGCGGAGGGCGGTTGTAGCAGGACTGAAGCGAAGGCGGGGGTCTGCCGTGTGCAGACGTGGACAAATAGCGGCGCGGGTGGCGCGTGCGCAAAACACACACACACACACACACACACACACACACACACACACACACACACACACACAAGCGCGCGCACACACACGCCGCCGCCGCCGCCGCCGCCGCCGCAGCAGCAGCAGCAGCAGCAGCAGCGCGCACAGGCTCAAAGCGGCTGGGATGCTCACACAGGGCACGAGTAGAGCGCCTGCAGCGCGGCCTGCCGCTGCTCCGGGGTCTTCGGCTGCTCAGTCACGGCCGCCTGCAGGCCGACTGCCGAGAAGGTGTCCGGGGCGACCCAGCGGCAGGTCTGCGGATTCCAAGCAAGGCAGCGACAGCTCATTATTAGACCATGCAAGCGAAAGGTCCTGTGCATGGATGGGGGGCATGCGTACAGCCTGGTACAGACGCCCCAACCCCATGCAGAGCTGCCGTTGCTGCCTGCAGTTGGATCAGAGCCAGCAGCAGGCCGCCCGCCCCGCCCAGACCCCCAGAAAAATAAGAGTGCTGGCAGCCCGCGACGCGCGGCGCCGCCGCACCATGCAGTCGATGCACGAGGCGTCAACGAAAAAGTCCCCGTCCACGTTCTCAGGGCGCGGCGCCCGCTTCTGCTCAGGCGTGTACTGAGTTCGAGGGCGGGGGGCGGCGATGCAGGGGGCAGCACCAAACATGCGATCTTCAGAGGCGGATGTTCAACAGCAGGCACCGGTCGTTGGTTTGGGGAGTACTGACTACCTGCCGCCCCTCTGCTCTCCTGCCTGGTCAGCGACTGGGCTGGGCCCTCGTCAGGCAGAGCGGTTTGCTGCTCATGGCGGCGGCTGGTGAGCCTCACCTTCTCTTTTTCTGCCCAGAGGACGCGCCTCTCGGCAAAAGTGATGCTGCGCGGCTCCGCAGACGCTGCAGCGCGCACGACCACAACGGACCGCCGCGCATGCGCAAAGCTTGGCAAAGAGCGCAGCCCCGTCCTGGTCATCATCATGGCTGTTGCGGCTGCTTGCTGCTATGGGAACAATGAGCGAGTCTACCAATACTTCCAAGTCGTGACCGAAGGCAGGCACCTGATCGAGTTGGGATCGAAGTGTCAGCTTTACTTGAATGAAGATCTTGCATGGAATCAGTGGCGACTATAAGAATTTCACACGTGCTATATCACGGTCGCGTCGTCACCTGACGCACTTCGTAAATGCTTCAAAATCTCACACAACGACCTTGCGAGCTGCAATATTCCATGCCTCAAGGCCGTAATATAGAAGATGAGAACCCATTCGGTGCAGGTGAGGCGAGCAATCAGCAGCAGCCAGGGGACCTGAGGGTGCTGCTGCGCCGCCCTCGCGGCTGGTCAAGCCTGCAACCTGCCGGAAGGCAGGCAGCGGCTCAATGCACCGTGCTTGTTTGTGGAGCGGGCTGATTGGGTGATGGTCTGAACCAACCCTTTACTGACCACTGATTGCCCAGATGGATCCGTGGATGCATTCTGGCACGCACCTGATGGGTTGACACACAATTAGGACCCGGCTGCGGTGTCCCCCCCCAACACACTCTTGTGCTGGGATGCAAACAGCGTTGTTGAGCGGCTTTACTCGTTGGTTTTGATGCGCGTGCGTATTGTACAGGCAGTACTGTGCGCTGTGGCACACAGGCAGGCCTCCTTTGACCAGACGGTTCCTGATTGGCTTCTGAAGGAATCAATGATCGCAAGTACAGCACAAGCAAATCAAAAAGGATTGGACCAATTGAACAGGCCCCAAGTTGAATGCAAGGGGCGGGTGGTACTGCCAGCACGTCAGTGCCTCCCAACCTGCCATATGCTGGAGCAAAGGAAGCATCCTGCTTCGAGCCAAAACGATTCAGCGGTTCGCGTCGATGCGTCGGCCGAAGGCCGCTGCAGCAGTGCAGGAGCTTTTGCTGGGGGCCACACCCTGCACAGCGCACGGCCACCGGGGTCGAGCGCGGGATATGAGTCGCGCAGGCAGGGGGCCTGCGTGCATGCGCACACATACGTGCCAGCCTACGGGGTGGTCGGTTCAAGGTGGGTCGAGATAGGGTTGCTAAGCAGGCTGGCGGCTGCCTGTTCAAGGGCGGGCGGCAGGCGGCGCGCGCGCGCGTCGGGGCCGCCTGTTGCAGCGGCCGCGGCCGCGCGTGCGCGGTACGCCGTGCGCGCCCTGGGGGCATGTCGCAGCCCCTGGTCCTCTCCTATGTTCGGTCGCTCTCTCGCGCGCTGTTCGCTCGCTTTGGCGACAGCCCCCCCCCCCCCCCCCCCCC
>NW_014012680.1:10401-18469 GCF_000611645.1 Monoraphidium neglectum
TTGGCCAGCAAATCTTCCACGCGCGTTGGGGGGTGTGCGGCCGCCTCGGCATGCGAGTGTGCGATTGGGCGGGCGGCGCGGGCTCGCGACGGCGGCGCGAGTGTGGCCAAAGGGAGGAGTGGTGCGATGTCAAACTGCAAGTCGTGGTGCTAGATGGCCTAGTCAAGGCTTGCGGGTTCCAATTGATGTTGGCCACGCAAGTGGATTGGGAGGGAGGAGCAACGCAAGTGTGGGCAAGTCAAGAAAAAAACAACAACTGACAAAATCGTGGGAGCCGCGCCAGCACCACCAGCGGCCGCAGGTCGCCGCGCGGCAACGCGGGGCCGCGGGCCGCAGGGGGTGGCGCCCTGCGGCTTGGCGTCGGGGCAGGCGCGGCTGCGACGGATCCTGGAGGCCTGAGTCACTCCTGCCTACGTGCAGCGCACCCGTCTATGGCGCCACTTCATGCCAAATCAGTCCGAGCGGTTGACGGCGTATCGCAGCCTCAACCGCTCGCGGCCCGGCCGCCGCCTGGCGGCGGGGGGCTCTGATGGGGTTCGAAAGACGCGGCACGGCAAAGCCATCCGCCGCGCCCGCCTGGCTAGCCATTTGAGGCAGGTGCATCGGTTCAAAATCGGGCAAGGCGCGGCTCGCCGACCGGGCCGCCGTCGCCGGTGTTGGGGGGACGCACGGGTCAAGGACTGCCGCGTTTCCGATGCATGCGGGGCTGTTGCCGCTCATTCATGGTGCAGCACACGCGGCCCGGGCGCAAGAATACAGCCCCGCGGGCGGGGCCCCTGCCGGGGCTGCTGCGCTGCTGCATCAGCAGAACTCTGGCGGGTGGCACTCTTGGCGGCCAGCGGCCGGCATCCGGCCCTCAGCCCTGCTGGGCGGCCGGCTGCGGCGAGTTCTGCGCCGCCAGCCGCTGTAGCGGCGCGTCCGGTCGGCCCAGGGGCTGCAGCCGCATGCCGCCGGCCACGGCGTCGCCCGCCGCCGCGCCCATCCCCTGCGGCTGCGGGCGTGGGTCCATCTGCTGCTGCTGCCGATGCTGCTGCTGCTGCTGCTGCGTGCCGCCGGCGGCGGCTCCCAGCTGGCCGACCAGCTGCTCAGTGGTGATGTCACAGCTGGCAGCCGAGCTCCAGCGGCTGATGGTGTCGCCGCCGCACTGCTGCTGCTGCTGCTGCTGCTGCTGCGCCGCCGCGGCCGCCGCCGCGCTGGGCCCAGCCGCCGAGTGCGCCGGCGCGCCCGCGCCGGGCGACAGGCCGGCGCTCGGCGGGCCGGCAGGCGAAGGGGCTGCAGGTGCGGGCGCAGGCGGCGGGGCCGCAGGGGCAGGCGCGGCGTCGTTGGTGGTGGTGCCGACACGCATGAGGGCTTGTTTGACGAGCTCTGCCAGGGATCCAGGAAGCATGCCCTGGATCTGATCTGGCGTTATCACGCCAGCCGAGACCAGGACCTGGTGCAGGAGATCCTGGGGATCATCTGCTTGCTGTTGCTGCTGCTGCTGCTGCTGCTGCTGCTGCTGCTGCAGCTGCTGCTGCTGTTGGGTGTGGCAGGTGCCAACCGGCTGCTCGAAATGCTGATGCGCAGGAGACGGCTGCAAAGGACGCACCGCCAGCACAGGCGCCTGCTGTTGCAGCTGCGGCTCGAGCGCCCCCAGCTGCCACTGCTGCTGTTGCTGCTGCATGCCGCCGCATGCCGGGCCGGCGCCAACAGCACCGATAGCCGCCGCCAGCTGCTGCATGTGCGAGACAGGCAAGCAGCTGGTCACAGATGGTTGGCTGTAGCAGGGCCCTGTGACCGGCAGCTGCGCGGCGGCCAACACCAGCTGCTGTGCCTGTGGCTGCCCCTGGTGTGCTTGCTGCTGCTGCTGCTGCTGCTGCTGCTGCTGCTGTTGCTGCTGCTGCTGCCCCTGCTGCGCTTGCTGCGGCTGCTGCTGCTGCTGCTGCTGCTGCTGCTGCTGGCGCCCCTGCTGCCAGACCTGCTGCCACACGGGCAGCGGCATGTGTGACTGCTGCTGGGGCAAGTGCTGCTGAGGCACCTGCTGCTGCTGCTGCTGCTGCTGCAGCAGCAGCGGCTGCTGCTGCTGCCAGGTCGCGGCGTGCTGAGGCTGTTCGGGCCACGCCACCTGGTAGACTGTCGTCCCAGCCATAGGGGACGATGAGCCGCCAGCCGCGTTTTGCACGCTCTGCATAAAAACGGTTGCCATGCGCTGCGGCTGTTGCACCCCAAGCTGCGTCGGCGTCAGCGGTGTGCCCGGCGTCGAGGGCTGCTGCTGCTGCTGCTGCTGCTGCTGGTGCTGCTGCTGCTGCTGCCAGGTCGTGACCACTGTGCCGGGCATGGTTAGCGCTCTCAACTGCTCTGCGCCGGGCAGCTGCTGCTGCCAGCCCTGCTGTGCGGGTGCCCACACCTGCTGCTGGGGCCCCGCGTGTGCGCTCTGCTGCCACGGGCACGCGTCAGGCTGCTGCTGCTGCTGCTGCTGCTGCTGCTGCTGCTGCTGCTGCTGCTGCGGGTGCATCAGCATCATCGCCTGCGGCGCCTGCTGCTGGTGACCCTGCGGCTGCGGCTGCGGCTGCGGCTGCGGCTGCGGCTGCGCCTGCGCCTGCTGCGTTTGCAGTGTCTGCACGACCCGTGCAAAAGAGGGGTTGAGCGCAAAGCTGCTGTACGCGCCCGTGGTTGGTGTGCCGCAGTATTCCCCAGCGCCCTCTGTCGTGAACCCGCTCGCCGCTGACATATAGACGTGCTGCTGGTGCTGGTGCGGCTGCTGCTGCTGCAGCGGCTGCGGCGCCGTGTGCGGCTGGTGGAGGCCCGCGGCCGCGCCGGTGGGCGCAAAGTGGGTGGTGGGCGCGGCGATGAACAGGTCTGGGGGCGCGGCGAGCACCTGCAGTCGTGCGTCGATGCGGGCGCCAGTGCCGGCGTCGTCACAGTCTTGGCTGCGAGGGGGTGGGTGTTCAGGAATGGGGGGCGGCGGTGTGAGGGCGTGCCGGGATGGGGTTGCTGCGGCCTGCCAGCGGCGCAGGGTCGCAACAATAGGTCCAGCCAGCGCAGCAGCATGCGATCAAAGAAGGGCAAGAAGCGTGTGCCGCAAGTCGCCTTTGCATTCCCCTTGCCATCAGCGGCCCCTCACCTGACCTCTCCCGCCTTGCGCTTGGCGCCCGCCGCCGCGCTGCCGCCGCCCGGGCGGCGCTGCGCGCCGCCCGGTGCGCGCGGGCGCGGGGTGCGGCGCTCGCCGGCCGTCAGAACAATTTCTGAGAGGTACTCCTCTATGGGATAGTTGGTCTTGGCTGCAGGGGTGCATCATGACGTCATGGGGGGCGTTGTGTGTGGACGCGTGGACGGGTAAGTGGAAAGGTGCGGTCGAAGTGTGGGGCGCGCGGACGGCCGGGCAGGGCGGCGCCGGAGAGAGGGCGGGCCAGGGTTGCGCGGCGAGCGGAGGAGAGGGGCCGGTGGCGGACTTGTGCTGTCGGGGCGCGTCCCGCCAGGTGCATGCTAAAGGGGGACGATACCACAGCACCCTGCCCCCCTTCCAAACGTCAACGCACGTGCGCGCACATACGCACACACATGCGCCCACATATATGCACACATTACATGCACACACGTGCGCCCGAAAAACACACACACACACACACACACACACACACACACACACACACATGCATGCGCGCACCCTCCTTTCCCACATACACACACAACATGTACATGATACACAAGACACACACATATGTGCGCGCACGCGGGTTGTCTCAGACAAGTGCGTGAGAACACACACCATTCACACTACACCGCACCACAGCACAAACAAACACACACTCACAACCAATCTCTCTCTCTCTCATACAAACACACACCGTTCATACACACACGCACGCACGCACGCACGCATGCACGCACACGCATGCTCACACATACCCTCCCACACTTGCAGGTTCGCCCGTATCCCCCTCCCAAAACACACACACACAATGCGTGCACAAGACAGACACACATATGCGTGCACATGCCCTTTTGCAGGCAATCATGCATGAACACACACACACACACACACACACACACACACACACACACGCTCGCACGCGCCCTCACCCAGCGTGCCGTGCAGCTCCACCACCTTCCGATCGTAGGCCACAGCCGCCTCGTCCGGGTTGTGGTAGTATCCCAGAAATATCTTCTTGTTCTTGTAGCCCACCTGGGCGCGCCAGCGGTGGTTCTTCCCGTCCCAGAAGACGCCCCTGGTGCGAGGGGGAGGGGGGGGGGTGACAACGGCGGCGCACGCATAAGGAAGGGTTTCAAGGAGGCGAGCGCGGCTCGCGGCGCGAGGTGGATGGGGCAGGTGGCGGGAGCGGGGGGTGGGCTAGGTGGAGAAGAGCAAGGGAGGGCTGCTAGAGGCTGGCGCGGCGCCCGGGTGGCGACAGGGCGCAGGTAGCGACGGTGCGGATGGGGACTTGCCCAGGCGCGGCTTGTGTAAGCTTCGCGTTGACAACAATACCAGCCAGCTAGTGCGCCGCTGGGACGTGCCCACCCATCCTCGCCGCACCTGTGGCGTGTCTTGCCCTCGGCGCCGTCCATCGCTGCGTCGTGCTGCTCTGCGTGCTGCTCGCTTAGGAACCGCAGCGCACTCGCGCGCTGCGCACGCCGTTTTGGCGGGGACCCCGCGGCTGGGGGGGCCTGCACATCGTGATCAATCGTATGCGACGTTTAGGAGAGGGCCTGATCGAAGGGACTGCGAGGACGGCCAGGAGGGCGGATCAGGCAATTGGCTGCAGCCATGCCCGCGGGCCCATCCACCGAGCATACCTGGTTGCTATTAGAATCCCTCGTCTCTGAAACCTCGTCTGCTTCCCCAAAGGGGTGGTCTACTTGGGTCGTGCTTGGTGCAGGGGGCCCGCTCAGGTGCAGGAGTCCTTGTGCTGCTACAAAACTCTCGTTCATACAGATATTATGTTGTGACATCATGTTGATGCCTCGGTGTCTCGATGGAGCGATGAAGCTAGGCGGGGTTGACCATGAAGAAACTGCGCGCCGCTTCCCACCAACGCGGCCTGCGCAAGGAGAAAGTGAGGGTTGAATTCATATAACTAAACTTTATAGCTTTTGATGCGCTGATAGAGCATCCTCCGCCGCGCATGCGCGCGTTTGGCTGAAAAACACGCAGAGAAAGTAGGGTTTGCAACTGACCTGAGCGGCGAAACACGCCCCAATATGTATTTTAAGGATAGCAAATAGCTTTCGCGCCCACTTCAGGGGCGTGTACTTCGCTTTCAGAGTGTTGCCTGCACTGTGCGAGTTCGGGAACCTGGCGGGCCAGCGCGGATGTAGTGGTCTGAGAAATTCTTGTACGAAAGAAATTACATGTTGGTGGATCGCAGGGCGCTGCAAAGCTAGAGTGCCAACGATTGCTCGCCAGGAGCGGGTGACCACGCTTGGCAACGTCGCCAGCGCGCCAGTCGCGTGGGGTGTAGCAGCTGCACCCAATTCATCCTAGGATTCAGAAGTTGCCATAAATAAGTTTCACACGATGTCACATCACAGGCATGGTCGGCAGCGCTGTAGGCATTCGCATGTGCTGGTGACAGTCCTCAGGGTGGAGCTTGCGAAAGGCTCTACAGAGGCCCCCAGCTGCACAACCCTCTCCAGCATTCTGGTGCCAAGTGGAATTTTTGCATGCAAGTGTATATCGTGCGGCTGATAAAGCTGGCCCTTGTTCAGCCCGGCCACGAACGGTTCCGTATTAAGCCACTGATGCTCCCAGCCAAACAGCACAAACTGCTTGTCTTCCCAAGCCAGGCTTGTTGACACAAAAGCAGTACATGGCGTAGATTCAAGCATCACAGGGAATGGGCACCAGCAGTATGAATGCACAGAGGAACATTGTACTGGTTCGGATGCATGAACAGTGAGGGCACAAGCAGTCCATGCAACATCAATGCACCAGGCCTGCTTGGTGGATTGCTGGCTGTGCTGTCATGAAATTGGCTAGTGATATCATCTCTACATGATGCTTGATCAATATGATGCACGAAAGCCACTCGTATCTCATCAGCTGGAAGGCGTTGCCAATGGGGCCGCCTGCGGACAGCACGACAGCAGTCCCGGCCATTGGCTCATCAAAATCTGCCCAGTGTCACCAATTGTGAACTAGAACAATTTTAATTGGTTGGTTAAGTAGCCGCTCTTAATGCATTCGCGAGCACGCGGCTCAGGGATTGAGAACGGAAAACTCACAAACCGTCGGGTAACCGAGCTTGACAGCACCGTACGAGATCCACATTACATTGAAGACAAATGAGCAAGATGATGAACCACGGAACACTCAATTGATGACAGCAACGCGGTGCCAGTGCCCCCCCACCTGCATCCCTTGCCTATGCACATGCACGCACACCTCCGTCCGTGTTGCGGAGTCACGTGTCCGTGCGCTAATACGTTCATGCAAGTTGAGGTATATCTTGATTCTGTATCTCAGGATTGCTTCGTTAGTTTGCATGTTACTACGGTCCGTGTGTGCAAGCATCCGAAACAGGCTTGATTTCAATCGCCTGTGTGCAGTAGGGTATGCAGCCACCCCATGCCGTCCATGAGCTGGGGTTGCCTATTGAGAGCCTTGATTTCTCAGCAGGTAGATTGTCTAATCGCTTGGCCGGCACGTGGCCTGTGGGACAAACAAGGGGTACGGTACGCGGCGGCGATCAGGTCGAGGTCAACAAGGTCAATCTGCCGGCTGCTGTGCGGGCGACTGCTGCTGCTTGTCAGCAAAGCCACCTACTGATCGCAATTCACCGCACTTTCTTATCGCGCAAGGAATGGCACGGGTGCTTTGAAATCAGCGGTCGGCGCTCGACGGCCATGTCACAGACTCGAGTGACGATGCTTCGCTGCAAGGACGGGTGTCTGCTGTGTGCGGGCTGCACGGTGAACGTGCCCCGACCTGTACCTGTGCTGTTGTAGTTTTGTTTTCGATGTATTCATAACCTCTGTAGACGCTGAAAGGAACCCTTGGCAAGCTGCTACAGCTCAAGCCCGATCATCGGAAGCCTGCGGAGCCAGCCAGTGTTAGCGATTAATATGTAGAGACGTAAATTTACGATCATGAATACGTCCCCTTCAGCAGCTGGAGCCTTGGTGGAAGCGCTGACCGCTGTACGTACGAGCAAGGACAAGCTATCAGCGCTGGAAGAAGCGAACCGTGTTCTAGAAGAGGCTCAGAAGCATGAGCGAGTGCTGCAAACGCTGCTCAGGTGGGAAGGCTACCATACCTGGAATGCGCGTGCACTCGGGACGCCGCTGCGCTCGTGCTGCACGCGCAGGGCAGCAGGCCCACCAGCGCCACATTACTGCTGCGGATGCCTCCTGAAGTGAAGTCAAACGCTCCTCCTTATTGCCAATCAAGTGATGACGACGGCCTGCGGGGCCTGTGCGATCTGGTCAACGAGTGCATCGATGCGGCCAGCGCGGCGGATTGGTGCAGCCGCCCGCAGCAGGTGCGCCGCGGCGCGCACCGTCCCGCTGCTGCTGTGGCCAAGCCCAGGTCCTCCTGTGGCAACCTCTAGCAACGGTCTCCATTCCCCATGCGCATGTCACGCGCATGCCTTGCGCATGATGAGGGCACGGCTTGCGCTCATGTCCAATTACCGTCTCGAACGCGTACCCTGTTCGCAGGGCGCCTACCCCGCCTTGCTGTCCAACGCGGTGGCCGTCATCTGCCGCGCGGCGGAGGCTGCCGCCGCCACAGCACGCGCGCCCCCTGCCGGCACCGGCGGCGGCGGCTGCGCCGGCAACGGCGGTTGCGCGGCCGCCGGGCGGGCCTCCGCCCTGATTGAGTCGCTGCTCCGAGTCGTGCGCGGCGCCGCATGCGCCGGCGCCTGGCGCGGCGGCGGCGGCGGCGACGCGCTGGCCGCGCTCGCGGCGTGGTCGGCGGCGGCACTGCGCCAGCTGGCCGATGCAGCTACCGACAACGCGTGCGGCGGCGCCGCCACGGGCGGCAACGCGAGCGGCGGCGGTGGCGGCGCCTGCGAGGCTTTCGGGCCCAGTGAGGAGGGGCAAGACGATGCGTCGAGCGGCGCCGCGGCAGGCGGTGACCTCGAGCGCTGGC
>NW_014012679.1:0-7500 GCF_000611645.1 Monoraphidium neglectum
CTCCCCATTCCCCCTATCCAGCCCTCAAGGGCAACCCCACCATCACCCAGGCCCCCCACCTGGCTGACAAGCTCCCCGGTCTCCTCCTCCGTCTCCTCCCCGTCCAGCGCTGCGTCCAGCGTGTCCCCCACCATCTCCCCCACCATGTCCAGCCGCTCGTTCTCGCGCGAAAACGCCGCGAGCTGCCGCTGCATCTTGACGGGGTCCATCTGCTGCTGCAGCGCGCCCATGGCCTTGGACGCGTGGCCCACCGCCGACGAGACTGTCGCGGTGGCCGCCGCCGTCTGAGGGGGCAGGTTGGGGGGTTTATAAAGGATGTGTACCAGGGAAAGGGGAGGCTGAACGTGAGACTGTTGGGGCGCGCCGGTGCCGCTGACCTGCTTGTGACTACCAATTACAGCCCTCCGATTGCAGAACTATCGATTGCAGCATATCTCGCAGCGTCCCTACCGCCCACATTGGCAGCCAGCCGCTTTGTGCGCACGTCCGCCGTCAAAAGCCGCCCGCCGGCCCGCCCCCTTGCGACGCCCAGGCACACCGTGGCTGCACCGCGCCGCGCCCCAAGTCCTGCGCACCGTGATGTTGTGGCCGACGCCCTTGAGCTGCGCGGCGCTGGCCTGCAGCGTGGTGATCTGCGCGCGCAGCCGCACGAGGCTCTTGGCCAGCACCCTGGTGGCGGCCTGGTTGTTGCCCTTTGCGGCCGCCTTGATCTCGCGGATCAGCTTGTCCTCCTCTCGCTTCAGGGCCAGCAGCTCGCGGTCGATCTCTGCACGTGCGGGCGCGTTGCATGCCGTAGGGGGACAGGGGCGTCCAAGTCAAGCAGCCGCGTCGCCAGGGGGAATCGCGTGTGTGCTTTTGAGGGGTACAAGGATGATGGCGCCCCGCCTGTCAAAGCTGAAGCAGAGCGTCCCATCCAACGATGCGCAAGCAAGTTGCTCTTGTGAGCAACAGCTGCATGCACAAACAGCGCTCAAGGGCCCGGCCACATGCATGCGGCAGGTGGGCTGCGCTGCGTGCTGAGTAAAGATAAGACGCCAGGCCCGCCCGGTCCGCACCTCGAACGCCCTTGGTGATGCCGCGTTGCGACTCTCTGACCTGCTCCTTCATGGTGGGCTTCTTTCTGAACAGGTCCATCTCTGAAGCGCCGCTTCTACCTACCGCGCACGCGCGCTGGGTCGCGAGACGCCCACGCCTCGGGCGCCCCTCGCGCTGATGAAGGTCGCGCGGAGCGCCGCTCTTGCTGGTAGGTTGATGCGCACAAAATGTTTCACTTTCACCAAGCTGATTCACGCGTCAAAGGCCGCCCTGATCGGTGCTTGCCTGGGGCCCGTCAGCAAACTGTTCGTATGTGTGGGAGGCACGGGCGAAGTATGCTACATACAGGAAAAGGACCACGTTGCGTCTGATACAAAGACCGCACCTAGAGGCGATTTGGCCCTGCACCACTGACAACCACGCTGAACAGCAGCAGCACGAGCAGCTGCAGGTGTGAAGGCCGAGAGAATGTAACTCGCGACACAGCCGCAGTCCAAGGCCACTATTGACTGTTTGTTGAAAGACTCTTCAATTAAAAAAAGCGTTCGCGCACGTCCTCGCGATCTCAGCTGTGGATCACTCAATCCTATTGCTTTATTGAGCATCAGCCGCGCGCTCCAACGTTCCAAAAAGCAGTGCTTGACTGTGCATCAATGACGTATGCGCCAGCCCACCGAGCAGCAAGCTGGCTGCTGGCAGCGTCAGCTCGGCGCTCCTCCTGGGACGGGTGCGCATCGCTCCAGGCTTGCAGGTCACCGTGGCCTTGCCTTGGCCCTGCGCGCTCCTGCGCCCTCCTCAGCTGACAAGCAACCTTTCCATTGTATTTGTCGCAGGCTGAGGTTGCTCCACGCCGCCGCGATGGACAGAGATGCGCATGCTGCATCGTCCTGCGCTGCCAGGGGCGGTGGCCATGGCCACGGGCTGGAGCGGAGCGGCAGGGTCAGCAGCACGTCTTCCCAGCGCCCCTCACAGACTACCAGCAGAAGCAGCAGCACCGCCAGTGGTAGAGGAAGCACCAGCACGAGCAGCAGCAGCAGCACTAACAGCCATGGGGGTGGCTCTCGGACTCCTGATTTTGCAATCCGTGGCTGTGGCTGGCGGCTCCTGCAGGAGCACCGGTCGTCGCCGCCGTTCGCGCGCTCGCCGCTCCGGCACCACACCACTGCTACGGCGGATGTCCCATCCAGTAGCAGCGCAGGCGAAGGGCAGAGCGGCGAAGAACAGCAGCAGCAACAGCAGCAGCGGCGGCGTGGCAGGTCCGTTGACCCCCGGGAGGTGGCTAAGTTTGCCGCCCTGGCCGACAGCTGGTGGGACCAGTCTTCTGGCCCCTTTGCACCGCTGCACGCGCTCAACTCCGCGCGCTGCCTGTTCATCCGCCGCGCACTCTGCGCGTCCCGCGGCCTCGACCCCGCCGCGGGCGAGCCCCTGGCCGGCCTGCGGGCGCTCGACGTCGGCTGCGGCGGGGGGCTGCTGGCTGAGCCGCTGGCCCGCATGGGCGCGGCGGTCCGAGGGATCGACCTTTCCGAGGAGTCGGTCGGCGCCGCCGCCGCCCACGCGGCGGGCGACCCACTGATTGCGTCGCGCGTCGCTTACCGCCGCTGCTCGGCGGAAGACGAGCTCGCCGCGGCGGCCGCGGAGGGGCGGGTCGCGTACGATGTTGTCGTGGCGTCCGAGGTCATTGAGCATGTGCGGTCCCCCGGTGAGTTTCTGAAGACGCTCGCCGCGCTCGCAGGCGCCGGCGGCAGCGGAGATGGGGCCAGCGGCGGAGGGGGTAGTGGCGGCGGGCGAGGTGGCGGGCGCGTCGTCATCAGCACGCTCAACCGCACGCCGGCGGCGTTTGCGCTGGCGGTAGTGGGCGCTGAGTACGTAACCGGCCTCGTGCCGCGCGGCACCCACGACTGGAGCAAGTTCATAACGCCCCAGGAGCTGGCCTTGATGGCCTCCGATGCCGGGCTGGAAGTCGAGCAGGTCGCGGGCATGGGGCTGGACCCGCTGCGGCGAGGCGGGCGGTTCGTGCTGACCGATGATCTGGGGGTCAACTACATCGCGCTGCTGCGGGCGCGGGGCGGCCAGTGAGCAGCTACAAGTGGGCGGCGCCCGTTTGTTGCCGGAGGGCGGCTGCGTTATTGGTTTCCTCCATCACGCCGCTGTGTTTTGTTTGCCTGCTTGTCCTGAGGCACCCTTCTGGTTCAGCTGCTGCATTGCTCCCTGTTCCAACCAGTTGTACCACCGCCGTTCTGTGACATGTTTTGTGAGTGTGGCTCTTGCCAACTGCCGTCATGCACATGCACCCTGGGCATGAATTCACAAGCTTCGACCATGACCTCTGATGCCCCCTCTCATGCTGCTCTGCAGCATCGACTTTGGTCGGGTAAAGTTGGCAAGGCGAGCTGCTGCAGGCTGAGCCGATTGCTGAGCTGCTGCACAAGCAGGAGAGAACAGGCTCTGCCCACAAGTTTTATTCGCTTACGTTGTTCAAGGGTAACAACCTCCAATTGGCAAAATGTTCGATGAAATGGGGGGTTGAATTGCGTGGCGGCAACTCGCTTGCTGCAGGTGATGCTGCCGCATGGGTTGGCGTGGGCGTGGGTGTGTGAACAGGCGAGTGGAGCGGCCACATGGTAGGAGCACAAAAGCAAGTGCGTGCGTCAATTAAGAAATCGCGGAGTGTTCATGCTCATTGCATCACTGCAAGGTGCTTCCAGGGGGTGCAGCTTGTGCAGCGCAGCTGTGTCAAATCTTCGCTCACATACACTTTGTGTACGAGCACACACCTGTACAAAGCACCACTACATTTTGGGCCTGGGTAGGCAAACACGAGGTGCCTCGGCCATTCTAATGTCAGCATGACCAACATAAGCGTGGAAAAAATGAGTGACTCTTTTTGCATGGATATCAATCTTGAAATGGATCATGAGGAGCCTCGCAGTTGTTGATTTGTAGCTACATGCGCAAGCAAAGTCCCTCGGCCCGCAAGCTTAGACAGCCGCAGCGTCGGCCTTGCGCGCCGTGCGCGCAGCAGCCAGCGAGGGGTGCGCCTCCAGCGCGGTCAGCAGGCCCCCAACCCCCTCGTGCTCCGCGCACATCGCCTCGAGCGCCGCCGGCGACAGCGCGCCGTCCGCAAACGCGGCGCCGAACCGCGCCGCCTCCGCGGCGCCGCCCAGCGCGTCGCGCCCGAACCAGTGCGCCACCATCTGCCGAGCCTCGCGCGCCGCGACGAGCCCCATGTAGATCTTCTTGTTCACGCGGCCGGGGCGGATGAGGGCCGGGTCCAGCTTCTCTGGGTGGTTGCTGGTCAGCACCACGATGCGGCCGGGGGTGTCCACCACGCCGTCCAGCACGTTCAGCAGGCCCGCCAGGTCAAGCGCGTCGTCGCCGCCAAAGCCGGCCGGCCAGCCCGCACCCGCGCCGAGCCGGGCGGCCGCCGCCGCGCCGGGCTTGCGGGCGCCGGCGCCGGGTGAATGCAAGGGCGAGGCGGCGCCGCCGCCGCTGGCCTGCCCCGCCGATGCCCCCTGGTCCTGGGCCCCTGCCCCGGCCTCCTCTTCCTCGGAGCAGCTGCCGGCCGTGATGTCGATTACAAGGTCTGCCCCGCCACAATGCCCGCCAACCCAGCCGCCCTTGCGGCGCCACGCGGCGGCCGCGCGCTTCGCCTCTGCGGCCGCGGCGGCGGCGGCTGCGGCGGGGGGCGTCTTGCCGTCGCGCCGCTGCACGATGTCCCCGCACGCGTCCACGTCCTCAAAAATGTAGATCACAGAGGAGAACGGCAGGGCCACTGGCATGTCCTGGGAGGTCAGGGTGGGTTGGTGGGGGGGATCGGGGCCATGTGACAAGGGCAAACGGAGAGGGACGCAGCAAGCAAGGCTGATCTGATGGACTGCCAATGTAATGAGCGAGGACACACAGTGAGCTTTGGGCGTCGGAAGCGTGGTGCTGCAGGCGCTCGGGCGCTCATGGCAAGCAGCTGCACGGGCCGTCCCGTTGGGGCACAGCCCAGCTCAACACTGCTGCCTGCTGCCGTCTCCGTCAGAATACATGGACCTCGACGGCCCATGCCCACTCGGCAGCCCAGATGCGCTCCCCGCTGACAGGCAAGAGTGCTTTCTTTGTCAATGCGCTGACTCTGTCACTCACCCGCCCCTCTACGGCCACGGCCTGGTCAAACATCATGTCCATGAGCTCCTGGTTTGTGCACACGCGGCTCAGGGGGACAGACACGATGGAGCGCCCCGTGTGCGCCGCGAGCGCCTTGATGAGCGACGTCTTGCCGGTGCCAGGGGGGCCGTGCAGCAGGAACCCCAGCTTCTGGGGGTACCCCGGGATGGCAAACTTGCCGCGGCCGTGGGCAAAGGCGTCCAGCAGTTCGAGGAGGGCGGCCTTGTCGGGGTGGAAGAGTGACGCAAAGGACTTGTCATCGGACAGCTGGTAGCTGTGGGGGCGGGGGTCGGTACGGGGATGCGCGTGGGGGTGGTTTGATGTTTGTCGACCAGCCGCTGACCGGCGATTGACCGGCAGCTGATGACCAACTGGAGTGTTGCAGCAGGCCAGGGCAGCTGTTGGAGGAAACCCTCTGGGGACTGCGTGTTGCTGGTGCATATTGCGGTCGGATCAAAGCCACACAGAGCGCTGCTGCCTTGCCATGGGCCCGCGTACCGCTTGTAGGTCCAGCGGCTGCTGCCCGCATTGTCGCCGTCGGGGCCGCCGCGGCCCAGCACCGGCATGTAAAGGTACCGACTCTCGTCCTTCTCCTTCTTGCGCCTGGTGAATCGGGTTGTTTGCACAGGCAGCAGGATGCTTGTAGCCTGGCTTGCAGGTGGCAAAAGCTGCTAGCTGGCTGCCAGGAATGAAGCTGCTGCCTCGACCCCAGCCACGTGCTGGCTGCCTTGCCTTACACCTGCACGGCCAAAGTCTGGCCAATCTTTTTTGCGCCTGCGTGTAGTACAAATGCTATTGGCCACAGCAGGTCTGGACAACCCGCTGTGCCCTAGCTGCCCTCTCCAGGCACACACACAGGGCCGCCCCTCACCGCTCCTCCCGGAAGGCGTCCCAGGCGCTTGCAATGAAGCCGTCCACCTGGACCGCAGTGGCCCCAAGCAGCACCACCGTTGTTTTCACGCTGGTGCTTGCGGTGGCGTTGCCGCCGTCGCTGGTGCTCTCTTCACTTCTGCAGCATGAGGAGGAAGAGGTGGCCATCGGCGATCATGGCCACAGCAAGCAGCATCGGCCATCGCCGAGCTCGCCACTGACCCCGGTTGTTCATGAAAGCCATCCAGTTCTTCTCCATTACCACGAGCAGGGGTGATTCCTTGCGCTACAAGTTGCTTGTTCAGGGCGTCGACGTGCACGTGCGCCGCGCGGCGCACCTCTTCAACATTAGCCCGTCTCCCAGCTCCACCCAAGTGTCCTGGGGCGGCACCAGGGCGACCCCCAGGTGCAGCAGCAGCTCGTCGCCAGAGGGCCGGCTCCAGATGTTCCAGCTGCACCCTGAAGACGAAGAGGCGGAGGAGGCCGCTTCGCCGTCTTCCTTGACGACATCACCGGCGATCGCGCCGGCGGCGGGCTGCTTGCGGACGCGGCGCAGCTGCACCTGCGCGGATGATGTCTTTGAGGCGATGTCAACGGTGCGGTTGAGGTGCAGCAGGAGGGCCGCCTACGTCGGGAGGCAGAGGCAAGGCGGTGGTTTCGGGTGTTGCTGGGGACGGGGCCCGGTAAGAGGCTGCGCAACAGGGCAACGCCACAAGACAATCTCAATCACACGCGGCTGCATGCCCTCGCTGCTTGAAAGCACACAGTGCCCAATATAAAAGGCTGCGTCATGCAAAGGCGCCTGGAGTTGGCAGGCTGCGTCATGCGTGCGGCAGGCGGCAGAGAGCTGCGAACCATATGGACAACAATTGAGGCTGTGCCCGGGCGCTATTTTTGGTTGGTCGTACAGGCACTCCTGCCTACCTGCAGCAGATGGTTTGGCGGCTCCTTGTCGATATCGCTGTTGGAGCTCCAGCAGTAGCGGTCAGACTGCTTCTGGGTGAAGGTGATCACGCGCTCGTGCATGGTCTCGCTCACGACAGGCTGTGTGGCGGAGAAAAATGGGAGGGTTGGTGCCCGGTGAGTGGGTGCGGGCGCAAGGTGGATGGATTGGGGGCGCACATCGATGGTGGCTCCTTCGCCAGGCGGGTGTGCTCTTTGCGCGTGCGGCGGCAGACAAGCAGGATTGCATGTGCTACCACAACCACAAGGTGTAAGTGCACCAGTTTCTGAGTTGAAATGCCCCACCTTGAAGATCCTGTCCCAAAAGCGCTGCAGCGCTTGTAGCAGGTGCGGCAGCAGCTGCCGCAGGAGCCACGGTACCAGCGCCACCAGCGCCATGTCCAGGGCGCTGTGGCCTGTGGAAAGCTTGGATATCATCAACATGCTGACCAGCTGGTCGGGGAACATGCCCGGGTTCGGGCCGTTCTCGTCCATGGTTAG
>NW_014012679.1:9473-10783 GCF_000611645.1 Monoraphidium neglectum
GGGGGGGGGGGGGTGTGGCGAATTGAGTAATTGTACCAGCGGCGCACCGTTGGTTAGAAAGAGAATCGTGGTGGCTATTGGTGGCATTGCATGGGGGTGGCATGGCTAGAGTGGGTGGCACAGGCCCAAAAGCGATGCAAGTGGATGGGTCAAGGCGCCGCGACAGCTTAGCCGGGGGCGGCGTTTGCAAGAGCAGCGAAACAGGAGGCAGCCGGACCGGCCCGACGCCTGCGCCGCAGCAGCGCCGTCCCCGCGGTGCAACACATGAAGCTCAGAGCGGGCCCCCCTCCTCCCAGGGCTTTGCCCCCCCCCCCAAACCCCCCGTAGAGGGCGTGCCGCCGTGCCCAGAGCGCCGCGCCGTGCCCAGAGCGCAGCATCCAGGGCGCAGCGCCGTGCGGGGGCTGTCGGCGGGCCCCTTCCTCCCCGCCCAGGGCGCACCCGCGACAGCAGGTCGTTGAACGGCCCCGGCCGCGGCAGCGCCACGCACGCCTGCCGCAGCCGCGCCACGCAGTCGGCGGCCTTGGGGTAGAGCCGCGCGCCCACGCTCTCCTCCACCAGGCGTGGGATGACCTCCTGCGGCCAGGATTTGGGGTGCAGGGTATAGAAATCAGGGTTTGCTTCGAGTTGTTGGAGAGCCGCGTTGGGGTGTGTCGCGCCCGGCCTCGGACGGAGGAAGGGAGTGCAAGAGTAAGGCGTGCAGTGGGGAGAGCAACGGCGGCCCGTGCGCGCCGCCACGACGACGGTAGCATTGTGAGCAGGGCTTGGCCCCTGCGGAAATGAAGAATTTGCCGCGGATCTGCGACGGCAGCGTTGCTGCAGCGCCGCCTGCACGCGTGCGTGCACATGCGACAGCTGCGAGGGCTGGCACGTGCTGCCCGCACCTCCATGCCGCGGATGGCGTCGTCGGCCTTGCCGCCCTCCAGCAGAGCAGCAAAGTCCTCCAGGGGGGACGCGGTGCCCACCTGCTCGCAGGCGCGTGTGAATGCGGGGTGCGTGCATGGTCACCTGTGCTCACATCGGTGTGGGCTCACACGCGTGTGTGTTGACTGGCACGTAGAACGCTGCATACTTGAAGGGTCGCTCGCGCATGAGGGTTGCGTGCGCCAGCAAGGATACCTAGCAAGAACGTCTGTCTGATGCACGTCCCATAGACAGCCGCCGCCGCGCCGCCGCGTCCCCACGCCAGCGCCCTGGAGTCAGAAAGCGCGGCGGGCGCTCACCTCCCGGATCAGCCGCGCGCCACCCTCCCCCATCCGCAGCACACCCTCCTCCCCCGCACCGCCGCCCCCGCTGCCGCCGTGCCCGCCGCC
>NW_014012679.1:10920-18974 GCF_000611645.1 Monoraphidium neglectum
ACACCCTCCTCCCCCGCACCGCCGGCCCCCGCTGCCGCCGTGCCCGCCGCCGCTGCGGCAGCAGCCGCCGCCGCGGCGTCCAGGCCCGCCTGCTTCGACCGGGGTGCCTGCACCGCCAGGCAACGCACGAGGGCGGCGCGAGCAGGCGTTTCAGGGGGATGGACGTGCGGCTAGACCTGAAACGCCGTGCAAGATCTCCCCATACACAGTGAAAGAACCGCCGCCGTCCGCCTGGCAGACCTGCGTTTTGAAGAGCTTCGGCAGCTTCTCCAGCGCGGCGCGCGCCTTGGCGGGAAACCGCTCCAGAGGGGGGTCGCACACCGCTGACGTCAGCGCCTCGCCCTCGTCCTTGGGGAACTGGGGGATGCATCAGCGCGATTTTTGGTGAGCTGGTGATGGTGGTGTGCTGGGACGACTCGATGCCGCGGCCGGGCTGGGCCGTGGCAGCTGCAGACAAAGGGTGGCTTGCCCACTCCAGGGCAGACGTGAGAGGCCAGATCTGGGCGGTAGGCCCGGCCGACGGCCGGCGCGACGGCAGGCGCGGTTCCACATCGAGCCGTCCCGAAAAGCCGCCCGGAAACAGGCCAGCGACATACACACACACACACACACGCACACACACGCGCTCCCCTCCCCCCTTGCCCCCCCACCTTGTAGCCCTGGTCCAGGGCCTTGCGGCCGACCAGCTGGTACAGCCTCTGCTGCACCGGGCTGACGACGTCCTCCGGCCGCAGCGCCTCGCGGCCCCCTGGCCCCGCGGCCATCAGGTCGAGGCCCTCCACCACCGCCCTCATGGCGGCCTGCTGCTCGGGGCTGGGCTGGACCTGGGGGGTGGGGGTGGGGGCGTCGGGGGTTCAGGCGTGGGGGAGTGCCTGGGAAGGTTGGTGCGGAGAGGATTCAACACGTGTGTGTGTGTGTGTGTGTTTGTGTGTGTGAATGTGGTGTGTGTGTATGTTTGTCTGTGTGTGCGTGTGTGCGTCTATGTGTGTGTGTTTGCGGGGGCGATTGCGTGCACTCGGGACGGAGCGTGTGTATGTATTCATGTGGGCACTTGCTTGTGACCATGATCACTGGACTGTGTGCGTGTGAGCAGCCCTCCTCTAAGACAAGACACTGGGCGCGTCAACGCCGTGACACACTTTCTGCAGAATCGTCGCACATTCTGTGCACACGACGAGCCCTGCGCACTTGCACGTGTGCCCGCGAGCGCGCAAAGACACACACATCAACACACACATGCACACGCATAAACACACACCCGCACCCGCACCCGCACATACATAGACCCAGGCATCCGCAGTCCCTTCTCGTCCTGGCCCTCACCTCTTTGCGGACGTCTGGCTCCAGGGAGGGCAGCCATGTGGCCCGGAAGTCCTGCTCAAACGGCAGCCGGTTCATGACCAGGCAGTCAAACTATTGATTTGGGGGTGGGGGAGGAGAGGCGAGGGCAGCGGTTGAGGAGAAAGGGTCATGGGGCACACTTGGAGGCAGTTGAGCAACGGCAGAGTTGGGAGTCGCGAGAGGGAGACAGCAGGGCGGGCGGGGTCACGGGGGAGGCGTGCAGGGCTGCAATCCCGCCTGGCGGGGGTGGTGGGGTGGGCGCGGGGCGTAGCAGTGTGGAGGCGTTGCTGGCTGGTGTCCCCATCCATTTTCAACAGCGAACTCATGCCAGCCTTGCCTGGCCTGAGCCTGCCCCTCTTCGCCGTGTTCAGCACGGGCCTCATGCTGCAGCAGCCCGGCCAGATCAGAAACAACAACCTCAAGCAAACGCAAGCTGGAGCAGAAAGCGCCGCCGGCTGCCCCCCATCCCCCTCCGAGCGCCACCTGCGGCTGCGCCTGGTCCCCCTTTGGCGGCGCCAGCAGGGGCGTGAGTAGGTAGAGCCCCGGCGTGCCGGTCCTGGCGCGGAACACGACACGCACAACTGGGGCGGAGGGGGGCGAGGCGGCGAGCGTGCGGGGGCTGAGGCGCCGGGCGAAACCATTGGAGCAACAAGCTACTTGGTTGTTGGTCTGATGCTCGGCGATCCGAAGGCGATTGTCCGCCCCACCTGTCGGTCTGTCAAGCAGGTGGCCTGCCACTATGAAATCCAGGATTTGTTGATGCAGGGCCCTGAGATGAAAGTTGGGAGCATGTTCTACCGGGGACAGCGGCCCGCGGGCCCGGCCCTGCTGCCGCCGGCGCTGCCGGCGCCCCGCCCCCACCTGCGCTCCTCTTGGTGCGCGCCATGGCGCGCGCCAGCGCCGACACTGCGACGGCGTCGCCCTCCTTGTCCCCCAGCACCACGAAGCAGCCCTTGGTCTGGCTGCAGCCCAGGTAGTAGCTGGCGGGGTGCGTGCAGAGATGGACAGCCGAGGGTGGACATCAGCACCCACTGCGTCGCCGCACATGTTTGCAAGCCCGCAGGCCAAGAACGCCAGTTCCACTCGCTCTCGCTTGAGGCTGTGACTTGAGCTCATGCAGGCCCGTCCACCGAGGACGCAGCACCTGGAGACTTGACTTCAGGGCTCTGCTCAATCTCCTCGCGCCCCCCACCCTTGCCTGACAGCCCTACCCCAGTACCCTGCCAGCGGCGCCCAGGCCCCGGCCAGGCGCCCCTTGCACGAAAGCAGCCGCCCGCTCACAAGGGCACCGCGCCGTCCCCCTCTGCGTCCACAAAGCCCAGCAGCGCCATGCCCTTCTCAGGGTGGTAGCCCAGCAGCTCCTCCTCATCCTCGTGCACGGGGATGCACTCCTTGCCGTACCTGAGGGTTGGTTTGGGGGTATGGGAGGGTTGGGGCGGCGGTGGGGTTGGTCTAACGGCGTGCCTTGTGGGAATGCTAGCAGCAGGCGGGGGAAACTGTGTGAATCAAGGGCGAGCCCAGCAGGCGTTGGATGACGCGAGTCTGAGCTTTAAGGTTGGTTTAGGTTAGGCCGGTTTGCTAGTCAGAGGTCGATACAGGGTGACATCAGAGAGCTTGCAATTATCGGTGCCGCCTGCTGCTGCCAGTTGACCCCTCGCAAACGGCAGGAGCATGCCGGGCTGAGTGTCAGGCGGCCCCGGCCCCGGCCCCGGCCTCGGCGCGCCCTCACTTGTACGCGGGCAGAGTGTCCATGGAGCCCACCACGGTGCCGTCCAGGTCGTTCGCAGCGCGCAGCTCCCTGCTGACGCCCACCCAGCACTCGTCGTCGGGCTGCAGATGGCGGCGCAGCAGCGCGTGTGAGAGCGTGCGCGGGAGAGCAAGGGCGGGGCAGGCGGGCGGCGACTCTCACACAGGCGTGAACGGTTCCGGGGTGGAGTCGGCGGTGGGGAGAACGGGTCGTCAGGCTTGGGGGGCATGGGGCCGTCACGGGCCTTTGCATGCGTGCCTGGTTGGGCTTTGGCGCGCAGTAGCGCTTGAGCTCCCAGCTGGAGGAGTTGTAGGTGACGGGCTCGGGATTGGTCTTCTTGTAGACCTTGACCTGGGGGCCGCGGGCGGGTGGGTGGCCACCAGCAATCGGCCACGGCCTGCACGCATGCAGACATGAAACATCTATACCCTGAAGCTCGATGGTTAAGCCCTGATGAAACCCAAACCCGGATGATAAAACCCAAACCCTGATGGTAAACCCCAAAATCCTGATTGAGCTCAGGGGCCGGGAGAAGTCCCCGTGCACACGAGCAGTGAAACAATCTTAGCAGCACCCGCAACAGCGGTGTCGTGACGCCTGTTGACGCGCGCTGCGGCCCTCAGCGCGGTCGCCGCCCCCGCAGCCACCACGCCCGCCAGCCGCCCGGTGCTGGACGTGGGCGGACCGTAAAAGAGGTCCGGGGCGCGCGCCTGCACTGCGCACGTTGATGTGTTTGGTGCCGAGCGTGAATGGCCCCGAGTAGGCGGCGTTGCCCTCCTTGTGCACCGCCTGTAGTGCAGGGGTGAAGGGGCAGGGGTCGGAGGGTACGGTCATTAGTACACGTGGCAGTTCACCGGGGGGTGCGAGTACATAAGTACACGATTGTGGGGTAGTGGCAGCACATATTCAGCAGCTCAGAATGTGGAGGGTGTGGACTCAGGAGACTCTCAGGATTGTGGGGCCACTAGTGCTGACCGCCAAAACATCAACTTCTTGTGGGACTTCTATTCTATCTCAGGTTCACATCTCAACAAGATGCCAACACGCATGGTGAGGCGATGTGTGTTGGCAGCAGCGCGCGCGCGTGTGTGTGTGTGCGCGCGTGTGTGTGCATGTGTGTGTGTGTGAGTGTGAGTATATGTGTGTTGAGGAGGAGCGTCTTAATGGGCGTGGGCCTAGGCTCACCTGGAACATACCGGCGACCTCCTTGGGCGTGGGCGCCAGCCGTATGCTGCCGGTGACGTCACTCATCAGCTCCGACAGCGCCTCCATGTTGGCGTCGCGCGCGGCTGGTGGGGGGCGGGGCGAGGAGCCGGGCCGTGAGCGGTTTCGGGCCCGCAGTGTTGTCATGCAGGGCGTGCAGAGGCGCTCAAATGGGGAGCCTCGGGCTGGGCAGTGGGAACATGTCACACATCGTGCAAACCTTTTCTGGGCTGCACAGCCCGCAACGAGAAAGCATGCGCAGTGCCGCATCTAGAGGAAGCCCGGCATCCGTGCCCAGCTCGGGAACCCTCTAGGTGACAATCAGCGCCCCATCAGGCACGACGCAGGCCCGCAGCAGCTGCGCCGCAGCTTTTCCAAGCAACATCACGCCCAACCCAACGCGCCCCCTCTTATAAATCACCTATTTTGCCCTCCACCTCCAGCGTGAGCCCCTGCCCGTCCTCGCCGCCGCCGGGTGCCCTCCAGGGCTCCTCCCCCACGGCCACCACCTCCAGAGCCATGCGGGTGCGCCGCAGCGACTCCACGATGTTGGCGCGGAACTCGGGGTCAAGGTCCACCGGCTGCAACGAGTGTTTGTTTTTGGGGGCGAGGGGGGATGTTGGGGTGATTTGCAGGTGCGAAGGTCATGAGCATTCGATTCAGTGCATGGTGCGTCCCATTTTCGGGAGCCAAGCCCCGGTGGCCTGGCACCGCTTACGATACAAAACATGGGGGTTGTGCGATGCAAAGCGCGCGGGTTATCCGCGGCTTTGCCCGCCGGCGCGGGCTGCCCGAGCGTCGCACGTCTGTGAACGTTGATATGAGGAAGAGCTTGCGCGGGTACTTGGCCAGGTTGAACTTCTTGTCGGCCTTGAGTAGCATGTCGATGGCCAGCTGGGGGCAGGGGCGCGGCAGTAGGGGAGCAGGGTGAAGGGCGTGCGGGCGCGCAGGTGGGCGGGTGTGCGAGCGTCCAGATGTGAAAGGGTGGGGCCATGCGTAGGTGGCAATCGGCCCGAAAAGGTCTGCTGCCTGCGATTGTGGAAGCTGGGAAGGGGCCGCTGTATGGCGTGCCTGTTTGCGGCTGCACAGCAGCTGCCCCGTCAGCACCAGGCCAAGCGAAGCCTACTCGCCCACAACCGGCTGCAGTCGGCGCGCCACACGAACCGCCCCCGTCGGCCAGCATGCGGCCGCAGCCGAAAACCCCCAAGCCAGCCGCCACCCACCAGCACCGCGTTGACCCAGTCGCTGGGCCCCGCGCCGCGCGGCACGGCCTCGTCCCTGAGCGCGGCCATGAGGGCCGTCGACACGCACTGCAGCTCCTGGGCCACCACTATGTTGGTGTACTGGCCCTCCTCCCCCTCAGCCAGCATCTCCCTGTTGAGGGCGTTGTCGGTCTCTGGGGGTGTGCGTTATGCAATGTGTGGACGGTGAGGAAGGCGGCTCGCTGGTGGTGGTGGTGGTGGTGGTGGTGGTGGTGGTGGTGGTGGTGGTGGACCTAGGCAGTCGTGAACGCAACAGGGGGAGAGGAGCGACAATCACAGCTGGGTGCTGCACAGGCAACGCGTTCATCCGGCTGTTGCAGTGCAAAAGCACGGCTGCAGGCAGCGATGAGGTCATGAGTGGGGGCTGCTGCGACGGCCGCTGCGAGCGCAAAGGGGAGTGTGCTTTGCAGCCGGCGCGTGCCGGCGAATGCCCACCCGTTGTGCCGTAGAAGATGAGCGCCATCTCCATGGAGGGCTTGTTGAGCAGCTGCAATGATGGGTTTGGCAGTAGCAATCGCTTGTGTGTTTGGTGGGGTGAGAGGCAGCTGCGGAAGGACGCCCCCATGCTGCTGATCCCACCCGCAACCGCATGCCACATAGCATGCAATGGCTTCAGGCGGCTGCTTCACGGGCACACATGCCAGTGACGCGGCTTAGGCTAGCGTCTGGCCGCCGCATACCTACACTAAGCTGCGCTGCTAAGCCATGCACAGAACGAGGTGTTCAGGCGTCAACACTGGCAGCTCGCCCGCGTGCAACGGCAGCTGGTGGCAGCTGCATGCACTGTTGCAAGACGCCGCACCCGGGCTGTCGCGAGGTTGAACAGGTTGCGGGCCGCCTCCGAAAGATAAGGGTGCATGTCGGGGCCCACATCCAGCACCACCAGCTGCAGCTCCTGTTGCACAGGGGGCGGCGGCGCGGCGGCCACGCGTGACCGCGATGAGGCGGCTCGGCGAAGCGCGCGCAGCGCGAGCGGTGTGTGCGGTACTCGAGGCGCTCGGCCGCGCCGTCACCACATGCGTCCTTCCAATGTGTGCTAACCTTCCCGACGGTACTCATGGTTCTATCATGCGCCGGTTACGCGGGCGCTGCTTTCCCCCTTGTCGGGAGGCCAGACGATCTGTCAGTTGTCACCACGCTGTATGATATTCGACACAGACTGGGCCCGTGACTGCAACACTGATTGTCTGACGATCAAAACTGCACGACTTCATTTGAAGATCGATTCCGCAAAGTTGAATGCTAGCTCAGATCCACTGCACACGTCAGATCATCAGGCGCGAGATCGCTTAGGCCCGGAAACACCTCGCTGTGAATCTTTGCTGTGTAGCAACAGCACATATGAGTGTTCAGCAACGCCACAAGCGCAAAGCACGGCGTCCCTCAGAAGAGGTGCCGGACTCGGACGGGCCGTTTTATTCGGCTGAAGGCGAGGACGACGTCCTAGTCCATGAGGAGGTAGACTCTGAGGAAGACGCGCGCAAGGCAGCCAAGAGGGCGTCTGGCAAGCGGCAGCGCGGTGAGGCGACGCTGGGCGCGCTTCCCTTCGAATTGCGCGTCTGCATGCCTGCATGGCGCCCCCCCCCCCACCACCCGGCTGTCAGCGACGCCAAACAGCTATTAAATTGCCATACCGCTTTCATGACAATCTCAGTGTCCCCCAAGTCTGCGCCTGCCAAGGCAGCACGGAAGGAGCAGCAGCTTGAAACTGACGTGTCACCCACTCAGGGCGGCGGCGGCGGGCCCAGCACAAATGGCGGCGCGCGGCGGCGCAGCGGCCCCAGCGGCAGAGCAGTGGCACCAGGGCCACAGCGCCGCGTCTCGGCGCCCGGCAGCGGCAGGCGCAGCGCGGCGCGGGGAGCGGGCGGATCGCCAGACGCGCAGCAGCAGCTTGTGCAGCGCATTGTTGTCGGCAGGGGGGAGGTGTCCAATATGAACGCCAAGGTTGGGTGCTCTGCTGCCCAGTGTGCAATTGTTTACAATGCATCTGGTTGGCGCGAGGGGGTTTCGAATGCGGGCAGGCGGGTGGCAATTGCACCAGCGATCGCAGAGGGCCGGGCGCAGACCAGGGCGCGGCTGCACCTGCTTCGAGCTTCTCTTGCGCTTTGCGCTCTTAAGCCGGCCACGGCCTTGCACGCCCAAACCTGTGCCCCTGCTCTCGCGCAACATGAACATACCTTCACGCGACCTCTCCTCCTGTATCGTGGCACATCTCCATCGCAGATCCAGGAATACCAGCAGGCTGCGGCCGACGCCGAGGGCAAACTGGCCACACTGCTGTCCGCCACGGTGCGCGGCCCGCAGCGCTCGCCCCCCGCATGCACCCCCCTGCAGCGGCGCTGCTCCCCGACCGACCACGCCACACTCGCTCGCAGTGCGGGCGCGCTGACGGCGCAGCGGCAGCCCAGCTGCAGGCAAGTGGAGGCCCCCTTCACGCTCATCCCTTCCCCTCGTGCGGGAAGCATTGACGCTCGTCCCCTCTCCCCCCCACCACCCCGCCC
>NW_014012678.1:0-13936 GCF_000611645.1 Monoraphidium neglectum
GGTGGGGGCTTCCGCCACGGCTGCGACTGCGGCGCTATGCTTGACGACCCTGTTGACGTCCATGCGCCAGGATTTGATGGGATGTTGCTGTTGGGGATCAGCGTGCGTACGCGCGAGCTCGCCCGCGTGTTACAGGCCCTTGCCCCTTCACGACCCCGCATATTTCTAGTCAAGGTGTGCACAGAATGCACAAGCCGCTTGGCACCCACCTAAACCTCCACGACCCCCACCCGGCCCCGCCAGGACAAGGATGCGCTCGTGCAATTCGGCAGGGCCAACGCCATCGACTACGTTGCGCTCAGCTTCACGCGCACGCCCGATGACGTCACCGAGGCGCGCGCGTACCTGGACAGCGTGGGGCTGGAGGGTGCCAAGATCATTGCCAAGATTGAGAACAAGGTGATGTATGTGTGTGTGTGTGTGCGTTTGTGTGTGTCTTGATGTGTGTGCGTGTGGGGGGTGCATGTGCATGTTGCATGTACGTGAATGTGCGCGCGCGCACAAGCTTGGCGACGGGCTCACGTGCACATGTGCATGGGCGTGTGTGTATTCGAGTGTGCTGTGTGCGTATCTGTGTTTGTGCTCTTTTGTATTGAAGAGCGGCGGGCCGTGTCTTGAGTTGATCGCTAGCCACAATGAGAACAAGGATGCACGGCCCAAAATCCAGAACACAGTGCAGTTTCCAAGGCATGCCCCCCCTCCCTTTGCCCCCTCCAAGCAACGTCTTCCCAACTTTGGGCTCGCGTTAGCACCCCGAATGATGGTCTGGCCGGCGGCAAACGCGACACCAGCCCCTCCAACCCCTCTATGCCTGCCCCCCCTCACCCCCACAGGAGGGCCTGGTCAACTTCCTGGAGATCGCCAACGCCGCGGACGCCATCATCCTGTCGCGGGGGTCCATGGGCAACTGCCTCGACCCCGAGAAGATGTTCCTCGCGCAGAAGATGCTGCTCTCGGTGGGGGGTGGGATGGATGCGTGCTCGGGTAAAATTGCAGCCAAGTTTGTCAGTGCTGCGCTCCATCCAGGGGCACCGGTGGTTGTCGGTGGCTGCACAGTCTGTGGCGCAACAGATTTATAGAAGGTGCTGCGGTCGATGATGTCTGTTCTTGTGGTGGGGCAGCACACTACCTGTGTCGTGCAGGCCAGCACGCCGCAGTTTTCAACACTGCCGTCACCAGCGCACGCTGCTGCAGCGACGACGTCTGAGATACCATTCCAATGGCCTGCCTCCAGGCATAGGCGGCTGTCAGGACCGCATGCCCCGGTCGTCTTCCAAGGGTGCCCGCTCAATCTACCCGCTTGCTCCCGCTCCCCAGGAGTGCAACTATGCTGGCCGGCCCGTGTTTGTGACGCGCGTGGTGGACACCATGACCGACGCCCCGCGCCCGACCAGGCGCGCCGCCCGGGCCGCACCGTCAGCTGCGGTCACATGCATGCGCGGCCGCGCCCTTCCGGCGCCGCCCTGCTCGCGCCCTACTCTGCCCCATCCATCGCCGGGGCCGACCGCAGCAACAGCGTGCAAAACCAGGCAGGATCAAACCGGCACCTCCCATGACATTATCAGCTACCCGGTCGGCTCTGCGTATCAACTTTGCGGCCATGCAAGCACCTGGTCAAACGCTGGTCAAACGCGTCTGCCCCACCAATCTTGACCTACCCCCAGGGCTGAGGCCACTGACGTGGCCAACCTGGTGCTGGACGGCGCCGACGGCATCGTCCTGGGCTCAGAGACGTTCAGGGGGAAGTTCCCGGTGAGAACTAACCCCTCGTGCCGGGACCGCTGCGATGCGTTGTAATACAGGCATGGCAGAAACCAAACGCTTTCGTAGCGTTGGCGTGCCTCACCGCGCGTGCCTTTTCAACGCCTGGTCCCTACCTGACCGCCTGCCCGGCGCACCGCGCCGCGCCCCCATGCTGCCAGGTGGCGTCGGCTGAGACGGTGGTGGCCATCGCTCGGCAGGCGGAGCACTCTTATGACTCGTACAGGTGTGGTTAGATACAAGGGCACCGAGTGGTCCCGGGCAAACTCATTTGCAAGTCGCATGCGGCAAATGATGCACATCGAACCCATCAATTGTAGAAGCTGCCTGCCGGGCCCGCATCACATACACCCTGCTGGCTGGAAGGGAACTGGTTGCCGCCAGTGCAAAGGCGCCGACCACTGAACCAAACCAGATTGCACGGGACAGCGCAGCCTCCTCACCCATTTTTGACCCGTCAAAACCCTGTAGCACCACGATGCGGCGGCCCGGTCCACAGTCCACTCTCCAACACCTGCCACTGCTCTCTCGGCGGCAATGTTTGTTTGTGAATCAACCCAACCTAAGTTATTATTTTACATCCAAAACCACCCCCTGAACGAAGGTACTACCAGTACGTCACAGAGCGCATGGGCCTCAACACCCTGGAGACAGTCATGCACGACAAGGTGCGGCGTGTGTGTGTGTGTTTGTGTGTGTGTGTGTGTGTATGTGTGTGTGTTTGTGTGCGCACGTGCGCATGCATGCACCCGTGTGTGTGTGTGTGTGTGTGTGCACATGTGGGTCATGCTGAGGCGCAAGGGCGAGGATCAGCTAGCTGCCTCTGGCTCTCAGGGTTGTGGAAGAATCTCCAAGCAACGACGCTTCCGCACAGGCCAGGGGCTCCGCTTTTCGCCCCACGCGCCGCTTGCCCAGCCATTCAAGCGGCGACAGCCGGCCGTCTCCACTTTCACCATCCGCGCCCTGCCTCCCCCAAGAAAACGTTCGTACGCCACGCCGTCCGCCCCGCCTCGCACACCTGATTTGTCGCTCACGCGCAGACCGAGGCCCTCGCGACTGCGGCGGTGCGCGCCGCGACCAAGCTGCGGGCGGCGCTCATTATCGTGTTCACTGTCACGGGCCGCACCGCGCGGCTGATCGCCAAGTACCGCCCTGGGCAGCCCATCCTCACGGTGGGTCGATGCCGCATGCCCGTTTCGCCTGCCCCTGGATGCTGCAGACCCACCAGCCCGCGTGTGGTGATTGTTGGCACGCGCGCGCTCACACACACACACACACACACACACACACACACGCACGGACGCACGCACGCACGCACGCACGCACGCGAGTGCGGGCACACACTCGCAGCAAAGCCGAGGGGGCCAGGCGGGGAAGGGGGGCCGCGCTAGAAAGCAGGGATCCAAGCACGGGACTGGGGCCGCTCGATCCCAGCTTCTCCCGCCACACCTGCCCCCTCCACCACACATGGGCCTCCCGCGCCTCTGCGCTCACACGTCACCCTTGCCAGATGGTGATGCCGGCCGGCTGGACCCCAAACAAGCCCCTGGCCTCTGCAGACGACTACCAGTCAGCCAGCCACCTAGCGGCGGCGGCTGCAACGGACGCGGCGGGCGGCGGCATCTCCGAGGCGGTGGCGGCGGCCGCGCGGCAGTGCCTGCACTACCGGGGCGTGCTGCCGGTGGCGGCGGGGGGCGGCGCGCGCGGCGCTCTCGCGGGCGACTCGGCGGCGCTGCACGAGGCCCTGCGAGTGGTGGGTGCCCAGCGCGGTCCCGGCGGCTTGTGCGCGTCTTTGCATTTGTTTGTTTTTAGAGTTCGAGGGTGTCCGGGCATACGCGAGCGTGTTTGTGTGTGCATGCGCCCACAGTTGTGTACGTGCGTTTGTAATTGTACGCGCGTGTATTTGTGTGTGTGTGTGTGTGTGTGTGTGTGTGTGTGTGTGCGTGTTTGTGTGCGCGCACATGCAAGCCTGTCCTCACTCTCAGCACCGTCGCAAATGCTGACATCTCACACCTAGAAGCCCACGCACCCCTGACTGCTCCCCCCAATTGTGGCCCAAAAGCAACCCGCACCGCAACGCACTGACCGCACGCCCCGCCCCCAAAAGGCGCACGAGCGCGGCCTCACGCGGCCAGGGGACCGGGTGGTGGTGTCCCAGTGCCCCCGCGTCCACCAGAAGCACGCGGACACCATGCAGGAGCGCGGCGTGGTCAAGGTGGGGGCTTCGACCGGGCCGCTGGTTGTGAGCCGTTCACATCGCCGTGCGCGCACGCATGCGGCAGGGGGAGGGATACATGGTTAGAGAACACGAGACGTTGTGTTGGCGCATGCATGCGTGTGTGTTTGGGGTGGGGGGTTGTGTGCGTGTGTGTGCGTTTGTGTGTGTGTGTGTGTATGTATGTGAGTACAATCACCATATGTCTGACGTCATGACTTGCCACAATAGCAGGCAGCATCGCTCCACCCTCGCCACCTCCGCTCACCCCTGCACCCTGACCCCAACCCCCCTACCCTCCCGCCACGTGCCCCTCGTCTCCGCAAACCAATGCGCCAGATCCTGACCCTGGGCGCTGACGGCGTTGCGACGCGCGTCGCAAACGCAGTCCTTGACAAGGCCGGCCACGTGGTCGGGTCCGTCGAGGAGGACGAGACCGACCTGGTGTAGATCACAGATAATCACAGATCACCCCCAAGATCTTCAGATCGCAGCAGCGTCCAGACCCCCACCTCAGGCAGCCAGACACAGGCGTGCGCTCTCGGATGGCCCCCCACTCCACCAAGACTGCCGTGCCGCCGCCTGATGCAGCCGTTCTTTTGATTCTAGTGAGTAGGCGCGACGCAGCCCGCCCTTGGATAGGGCAGGGGGCGTCAAGGGCCGCGGCACGGAGGGCAGGACGGACGGACCAGCGCCCCAGGTCAGCAGGCGCCGCCACCCTACGAAGCGTGCCGGAAACCGCGCCCTGGCGTTGCAGCCGCCGGTGAAATTTTGGACGTGAGGGCTCCCGTGCTGCGCGCCGTGGTTTCGATGGAGCCTGGAGCATTCCCCCTGTGCTGAGGCCACTTGAGGGCCGGGCTGCTGCCAGCAAGGTTGAAGCCCTGTGGACGGGGGAGATGCCGCGTGCCAAAACGCTCAGACACACTCGCGTTGGGTGCGGACTGGGCGTGTACCCATCGACGCCGATGTCGGCAGGTGGTGGAAAAATCACGATTCCAGTCGCCTGCACAACCCGGCTGGCGAGTCGCGATTGGGCGCCCAAAAACAGCACATGCATGGATTGCACCCTGATGCATACTTGAAGAGTGCCAATGTTTTCGAGCACTGCAAGATTTTGTGCGTGCAAGGCAACACAACCGCGGCTTGTGTCATGACGGCCTGCCCGTTTGTAAGCGGAGCCGCTTCTTACGTGTGTTGCAGACGCGCGGGGCGTGCATGTCTGGTGAAGCTGAATTGGTGGGGGCGCGTGCGATGCGGGCTGTTCAGTCAACTGGTCAAACCAGTATGCGGGTGGCTAAGCCCTCCAGTGGCAGCGCCCTTGACAGAGGCCTCCCAAACAAGCGTTTTCCATCTGGCTCGCCTCTAGGCGAGCAGTCACGAACCATTGACCACCCGCAGCATGGGGCAGCACAGCGGGTGGTGCGTTGGCGCGCACTTCCCCACGAGCGGCGCAAGGTCTATCCCTCTTTCCGCGGCAGCGGGTGTCTGGCGTTTCACAGCACGCAGCAACAATGACCACTCGTGAGTCCCTCGCGCTGATAGGGCAAGCCGTCGTGCCTTGCTGCCAGCACCCCCACCCGCAGCAAGCAAGGGCGTCATAGCAAGGCTTTTATAGCAGTAAACGTAAAAGTATTCTGGAGACGCTTCTGAGGCGGGGTTCTGGTAGAGGAGGCCCAGCGAGTTGGCCGCCCCGCGTTCTGAGCTCTTGTCGGTCTGGCCGCTTTCGCAACGCAGGGCTCAGGAAGCACAGGAAGAAGAGGGGGCACGTGAGCGCGGGCCACGGTCGCGTGGGCAAGCACCGCAAGCACCCCAGCGGCCGCGGAAATGCAGGTGGCCAGCATCACCACCGCATCCTGTTCGACAAGTACCACCCTGGATACTTCGGCAAGGTGAGCTGCATTCAGATCCTGGCCTGCGGCTGTCGCAGATTGCCACCCGACGCTCGCGCCGCTGCCGCCGCGCTCTGCTGCGTCGGTCGTGGCGCATCGCCGCGGCATCGAGCAGCGTGCATGCTTCGCTCATGCCTTGTGCAGGTCGGCATGAGGCACTTCCACTACAGCCGCAACAAGTACCACTGCCCCATCGTCAACCTGGACAAGCTCTGGTCCCTGGTTGGCGAGGAGGTGCGCGGCCTTGTGTTGATATCGCGTTCCAGCGAGTGCGGTTAGGCTTTATATCGGCCGGGACCCGGTTGTTCGGCAGCCGTGACTGGGACGGTGTTGCCGAGTGCGTTGGTCGCATGTGCGGCCGAGGGCACGGCTGGCATCCATGCGCCGCCCCCTGCCTGAAGTAGACGAGGCCAGCGCACTGCCGCGTGCACCAGCGTGCGTTTCGTCACCAGCCATGTGCCAGCAGACGCGTGCAGCCTCAATAGCACATGATGCCCATGTTGGGCGCTGCAGTTGGACGCTAGTGACGGCCATGAAGGACTGTCTGGATGCATCACCAAGCATCATTCCTGCAGAGCTGCGGCTGACCCTAGGTCACCTTGCAGAGTGGGAACAGCCATGAGCGGCAGCGCCGGTGGCAGCGGCTGGCAGCCCGGATGCCTTGTCAGCCGACCAATCACCCCTGCACCCTTGCGCAGGCGCGTGAGGCCGCGGCCAAGGACAAGTCCTCGGCCCCCGTGATCGACGTGACCAAGCACGGCCTGTTCAAGGTGCTGGGCAAGGGCCAGCTGCCCGCGCAGCCGGTGGTCGTCAAGGCCAAGTTCTTCTCCAAGCTGGTAGGTGCCCTCTGCTCCTGCAGCAGTAGTCCAGAAACCGACACTTTGGGAAAGGGGTAGACCTGGGCGGCACCCCGCTATTCAAATTCCCATCAGCAGCAGCCGGGCGCGCCGCGCTGCAACCTTTCTTGCAATCGCTGCATTGGTCTCGAGCACAGCGCATTGTCGCGCTCTGTCCCAACCCACCCTGCCATTGTATGGGACCTGCATGCAGCGGCTCATTGCTTGCGCACCGCCCCTGGGCACCCCTCGCAGGCCGAGAAGAAGATCAAGGAGGCGGGCGGCGCTGTCGTGCTGACGGCATGAGCCGGTGGTGGCTGGTTCACTCCTTGGTAACATCATTCTCGCTGTAGTGTTTCAAGCAAACAGGGTAGCGGGGCCAAAATCGGCAGCTGTGGTGGAGGATTTAAACAGGCGCACCGCCCGGCGAGCCCAGGCGGAGAGCTGCAAAGAAATTGGGCGAAATGTGAGCCAGGGGATGGCGCAGCAGGGTTGAGCAACACGCAGGAGCCGTGCTTGCAGCAGGCCAGGATCGCGATAGTTGCACGGGACTCGAACTAGAATGCAATGGGCCGGCGTACTGTCTCGGCCACAACGCAGGTGTGCATCGGCCCCCAAACGCATCGACGACTCCAAGGTAGTTGAGGTGTACTTCTATCAGACACCTTTCAGCATGCATTTTTACTTCATCAGGAAACAGCTCCAGGCACCTTATCGTACAAGCGTTGTGCTCATGTTCTTTATGTTCTTCCTTCTGTTCGAGCGCAGCGGCGCTGCACATGGGTGAGTGACGACGTCGCTGCGTCGTCCCTGCCCATTAGGTCCCAAGACAGCCCCACCCACAAGGCAGCTTGCAATTTAAACGTATGGCTGGCACCCACTCCTGATAGCTTGCAACCCGGCCACCTCGTGTTCTCCCTGCCCTCGCACTTCTGGTTGCTGCGCTGAGCCGTACCTGACCTCGATCACGTCCCTCCCTTGCAAACACGCGACAGTGATCTAATCGATACGATTTCTGCCTAGCAGGCCCCGCGAGGAAAACGCTCCCCCAACACAACACTCGTCCCTACTCTACGTGGGGCGCAGTCCCTAGCTAGACGGCCTGTAGCGGCCTGAAAGGGGTCTCAAAAGCGCTAGTTATCACCGTTTAAGGCCCCGCACGGGGCCAGACAGGGCCGTTGAGGCGGCCATGTCTGCCAGCAGCACGGCCCTCGGCCTTTTGGCACCCCTGCGGGCGTTCGGACGCGCGTACAATGCTCAAGCACAGCGCAGGCCGATGTCCACGGGTCTTGTCACGACCGTGATTAAGACGAGCGCGGCCGACCTCTTTGCGCAGACGGTGGGTGGCGCGCTGTCGCGCTGCTGTCCTGTGGCGTGTGCTGCCGCTCATCGTGCGCGCTGCCGCCAATGGCAGGATGTTGAAATTCATTATTCCACACAATTGAGTGCCTGCGGCGGTGCTATTGCACCGGTCAATGCTGTGACGGCTGCGTCGCAGTCGCCGGCCGCATTGCGGTCGCCGGCTCAGACAAGTGCACTTGAATCCACGCGCACGCGCGCAGGTAATGGAGGGCACAGAGTTCAAGGATGTGGACTGGAAGCGTCACGCTGTGTTTTGCTCCTTTGGTTTCTTCTACCTGGTGAGCAGCCGCGCTTTGCGACCACCGCACGCCGCGGCTGAGCTAGAGCACCGCCCCTTCCACGCCCCTTCCACGCCCCTTCCCGCGAGGCGGGCGCTGCCGCCGCCCGCCCGTCCCCCGCGCCCCGCCTGGCGCCCGCGGCACGCCACAAGCCTCGGGGTCCCGCGCGGGCCCCTGTGCGGACCCCTGTGACCGCAAGCCGCACCACCTGGTTGATGCGCAGGGCGGCTTCCAATACTACCTGTACAACCACCTCTTTGTCAAATGGTGCCACGGCATCACGCTGCGGGTCGGCCACTATGGGTCTGCGCCCATCAAGACCTTCATCGACCAGGCCATCCAGTGAGTCGGCCCCAGGGGAGGTTGCATGGCATCGGGCCTCAGCAAATGGCATGCTGGCGGGGCGGCGCGGGGCCAGCCACCGCTGGCGCGCCCCAACCTCGGACGTCGTCCCTTGCGCGCCGGCCGCACCCGGCCGCGGTAGCCCTCGGCCGGAACCTCGGACGCGCGCTGCAGGGCCTCGGCTGCCGCAGCTCGCCCGACGCGAACCTCACTGGCCGCCGTCCTGCCCGCTCCACTTCACCTTTTTCGGCCTGCAGCCACCCGTTCTGCTACTTCCCGTGCCTCTACCTGACCAAGGGGGCATTTGAGGGCCGCCCCATCCAATCCACCTATAACACGTACAAGGTGGAGCTCTGGGAGAACTGCAAGGCCCTGTGGACGATCTGGGTGCCGGCGCAGCTGATCAACTTTGCGTTCGTGCCGCGCCACCTGCGCATCCCCTATGGTGCGCGTGCGACGAGGGCGTGCGCGTGCCGTGTGTCTGTGACGGGGGCATTAGTAGTGGGGCATGCATCCAGTGGTAGCGGCGGCTGTGCAGGAGGTACAGGGGAGTGCATGTTTCATTGACGAGGGGGCGTGGCGTCGCCGTTTTTTCACATCGGTTTCAGGCAGAACCCATCGGCCACTGAGCAAGTCGTGCCCCTGAGCAAAACGTGCCACGCTGCTGCGACACACCGCAGTTGCGGGCGTCTCGTTCCTGTGGACTGTCGTGATCAGCATGATGCGGGGAGCCATGGAGAAGGCGCCCGCGCCCACGGCGCAGCAGATCGACGACGCTGTGGCCGCTGTGGCGGCCGCTGCCGCCGCGCTGCAGCGCCGGTCGCGGCCGCCGAGGCGGCGACTGTCCTGGAGTCGCGGCCGCAGGCGCAGCAGCAGACGCAGGCGCAGGCGCAGCAGCAGCTGCGTGCGGGCGGCAGTGCTACGAGCAGCGGTGGCAGCGTCGGGGACGACGGCGGCAGGGGGGGCAGCGGCGGCGGCATGGTGGTCGCGAGCAAGGGGACTGTGCGGGGCCCTGCAAGCGCCGGCCTGGGCCTGAAGGCGCTGGTGGCTTCGCCCGAGGTGCAGACGTGACTGCGCCTCTGCAGCTCCTATGCCTGCGGGGCAGTCATGCGTTGGGTGCGACTCCCCTTCGCTACACCCTGCATGCGCCTGCACGGCTGCAGAGGCGCCCACACGCTCGTTGTTGCGAGATGTGCGCCTCGGGACTCGTCGTCAGTGGTGTGCATGCCATCGGTTGGCGCGCGGCTGCGAGTGCTACCCGGCTTGCGAGGCCATGCCATCTCATGCGGCGCTGTCGGCGCTGCGCCTGTGCGAGCGCGCGGCGCCGGTCTGACGCCTTGATCAGCAGCTGGCCGCATGCGGGCGGCTGCTCTGGGCGGTCGCCAGTTGTTCGTGCCACGCCAATTTTTTCCTGGTCGTTTTGTGCTGTCGAAACGGGTGCAAGCAGCGGGCTTGACAAAAACCCCTTTGTACGTGTATGTGCATGGTTGATGGTGTGCACTTGCACACGTGTGTGGTTTTGGTGGCCGCTGCCCGCGTTTGTGCGGGCGGCTGCGCGCGGTGCGTCTGACCTGCAAGGAGAGAGAGGCGCCCCAGGTTAGACCAGACAGCGAGAGAGAGAGAGAGAGAGAGTCTTTGAGGGGGCAAAGGCGCCTGAAGGTGGCGTGAATTTCCCCCAGCTGTGGCACACGCCCGGCCAGGCTTGACCTGCTGGTTGCTTTCCCTTGGCTCTTGTAGCTCGTGTTGCTTGGTTTTGCATCGGTTAGCAACCTGTGCTTCGTCTTGTGGGCTAGCTGTGTTTCCATCGTTGCCCCATTGAACGAGGCTCAGCCCCTCCGCCCGGCCCAACATCTTGACCCCACATGCGGGACGCTTGGCCCGCTGGCGCCGCCCACATGCGTGCGTTGACCGGCCGCCTGCGCATGTGCGATCGCATGCACGCACTGCGAACTTGGGCCCACAAACCCACCCTGTGCTCATACATACAGAAACTTTCCGCATTGCGGGAGGCGCTGCTGCGAGCATGGCCCGGCGCCTATGTATGTAGGATTGTAATTGCTCAGCATTCTCTGCCGCTAGGCAGAGGCCCCGCCAGTCCTGGCTCCCTGGTCAAAACATGGGTGCGCATCACCCTGGCAGCCTCCTTCTCCGATGAGAACAGTGCACAATTTGAAGCGTGGCGGAACATAGCAAACTGGCCACGCCACGCGCAAAAGGGCACATTGACTCCCAGCATCGAGCCGCCTGCAAGGTCGGCCACTGGGTTGCACTCCCAGGACCGCCAGGCTGCCAGCGAGCTGGTTTTGCCTTGGCACAAGTGGAGCTGGTCGTGCCCTACCTTGTTAGTACAAACACGATCATAAGTTGACATCTGAGACACCTATAAAGTAGCCCGTAGATTGCTCAGGCAAGGGCAGCGCCAAGATCACTTCCTTTGGCTCACTCTAACTGAAGCCACACAATGGCGTCTAGCTTGGAAGAACACCTATCAGATCTGCTACATGACAATCCCTTGGGCATGGCCGCGGCCGTGGCCGTGCTGGCGGTGTTGCTGCTCCTGGTGATGCGCCTGGCCGCGCCTGGCAAGCCCAAGACTTTCCTCGATCCCCAGCAGTTCCAGCCCTTGACCCTGTCACGGATCGACACGCTCACGCACAACACGAAACGGTTTGTGTTCAAGCTGCCCGATCCCAGAATGCGCGTGGGGCTCCCCACGGGCCAGCACATTACATTCCTCGCAAAAGACTCCGATGGCAAAGACGTCTACCGCCCATACACGCCTGTCACCGACGACGACACACCCGGCGCCGTCGAGTTTGTGATCAAGCTCTACGAGCAGGGCAAGATGTCCCAGGTGCTTTCAAAGATGGGCGTCGGCGACGCCATGCTGATGAAGGGGCCCCGCGGGCGCTTCTCCTACAAGCGCAACATGAAGCGCGCCTTTGGTGGGCGGCCGTCGAGGCGGGTTCCCGCATGGAGTCGGGGTGACCAGTGGGTAGTGGGCGCGGCCGCGCGATGGGGGTTACGGCAGCCGCTGGCGGCGGCTCGGTTGGGGAGTCGACCACAGACCACCAGCAGCTGCGCTCTTGTGCAGACAAGCAGCAAGACGGCACTGCGCCTCACCAACGCCGCACCAGCACACGCTTGGCGCCGCCCACCCTCAATCCCGCACTCGCATGCGCCATGCGCGGGGTGCCTCCTGCCCTATTCTGCGACAAGGGATGATTGCCGGCGGCACGGGTATTACGCCCTGCTACCAGGTGGCTGCAGCAATCCTCAAGGACCCCGCGGACACCACTAAGGTGGGGTTGGGGGCAGCTGCTGGGCAGCTGCAACATGTATACCGAGCAGCGCAGCCCGGTGGGCACCCGAGGCAGAACGCAAGACTGCGTCGAGCGCGGCGGTGCGCCAGCTGCGATTTGGAGCAGCGCTGCCAACGCGGCTGGGGTTTGACGGGGGCGGGCGGCTCCTGACCGCTGGCTTGGGTGGCCAGGCCTCCCAGGGGCGGGGTGCGGCAGTTCATGTGAGGCGCGGCTCTGCTGCATCTGCGAGCTCAGGGTTGACGCGGCTGCCGACGTGCGGCCGGGTCACGCTTTAAGCTCGCAGCAGACTTGTCGTGGTGGCCGCCGCGGCTGCGCGACATAAGGGCGGGCGCATTCCTGAGAGCTCATCTTCATCGGCTCGACCCCGCAACCCACGCCAACGCCTCCCCACTGCCAGCTGGCCCGCTGGACGCACCTGGCCCTCTGATCCTTGTCGCGCCCCTCAACATTGCGGCCCGCCTCCCGACTCCGGCCTGCCCCTGGCCCTGGCTGCCAGGTGTCTGTAGTGTTTGGCAACCTGAGCGAGGAGGACATCCTGCTGCGGCGGGAGCTTGAGGAGCTGGAGCAGCAGCACCCGGGGCGCTTCAAGGTGGGCACGCTGGACGGCCTGGGGGAGAGGGCGGGGGGATAATGCACGGGAGAGAGGAGGAGACAGAGGGGGGGACAAAGGTCAGACAGAGAAAGAGGGAGAGGGAGAGGGAGAGAGAGAGCGGGAGAGAGGGGAGGAGGCGGGGCGCAGGTGACTGTGAGTGTTTGCAAGGCTGTGCTCGTGTGTGTCTGCTGGGGCCAGGGGCGTGCCTCGGGGCAGCGCTTTTAGGGGCTGGAGGATGGGGTTGGAAGCTTTGGCAGTAATGAAGGGCAGCCGGGGACAATCGTGGGCAGATGTGATGGCGGTCAGGGTCGTGGGAGTAAGCTTGGCCTGCCATCAAACACGTTGGCCTTGATACCTACAAACGTGTGCGACACGCACACATGCTTGCTGTGTGCTCAGACGTCGCACAACACCCGCCCTGTTACTGGACACAAAATTCATCCAATTAGCAGCTTAATTCGGCTTGCGCTGTCAATCCCTGCTGCAAGCCAGCCATGAGGGACGTTCCACACTTGTGTTACCGCCCACCTCGGGCACCCTCACCCTCACGCCCAACCGCCCCCCCCCCCCTCTCGCGTGCCCGGCATCCTCAACCCTCCCCCTGGCCTGGGCACCCTGACCCCACCTCCCCACCTCCCCCCCAAAAAAGGTGTACCACGTCCTGAACAAGGCCCCCGAGGGCTGGCAGGGTGGCGTGGGGTTCATCTCCAAGGACACCCTGCAGCAGCGCCTCCCGCCGCCCGCCGACGACGTCATGGTGCTGCGCTGCGGCCCGAAGCCCATGAACGACGCCATGAAGGGATACCTCGACGCCCTCGGCTACGCGGAGGACGCGCAGTTTGAATTCTGATGTAGCTGAGTCAGATTTGAGCCGCGCACGACGTGGCGGGGCCTGACTTTTGTGGCGGCTGGAGGTGGGCCACGTGAGGGCGCGGCGCGGCGGCGGCCGGCCGGGGGCTGGAGGGTGCTTGCAGGCGCGCGCTCTGGCTTGGCAGACGGTGGCAACTCGGGACCCTGGCATTGCATGCGTCGCCTGTGAGCGCGTGCACGATAAGTGCACCTCACAGGGAACACCATTCTTTCCGGCACCGCTTTCAGGCGCCGCCAGGCGCCCGCGCACGCTTTTTTCCCCGCCAACAGCAGCAGCACCTCGCCGGCGTGCGGCACTCAACGGGCCTTGTAGCACTGGTGTGTCCCTGCTCACGGTGACCACGTCCGCCTGAAGGTTGACGGGTTCGAACAGGAGCGGGAGCAAGCTGAAGACTGAGAATTGTTTACACAGAGGCGCCTCGCAGAAAAGAAGCCAGTGGCGGGATGGCAGAGCGCACACAAAACAGG